>NW_005842910.1:251551-320529 GCF_000455745.1 Alligator sinensis | reverse complement strand
CTGAACCCCCTGATCTATAGTCTGAGGAACAAGGATGTGAAGGATGCCCTGAGGTCTATCATAAGGAAAATGTTCTCTAAAATGTTGAGAAAAATGTGATTTTAACAAACACCAACCCATGAAACTTTGTAGTGTTATGACATATTAGTACCATACATCCTGTATTTGAAACAATCTGATGATCTATGCATTAAAAAAATAAAAACAAAACCTTAAATAGATCCAGAGAAAGAGTTGGTCAAGAATGTTCCTTTGTGGAGTGTCTTTTTTTTTTTCCCTGGCTGACAAGTGGTTTCCTGAAAACCAAGATTTGGAAAATACTGATTTTGCCAAATTTGGTGTGCACTTGTGGTCAGGAAACCAAAACCAGAGGTTTCATTTTGGATGACTTATACATGAATCTCAACATAAAACTTAGATACTGTGGTTCCTTAGTTTGAGTAGCACATGGTTCTATTCTTCCTCCTTTTCCCTCTGTGCATGATGGCTGTAGGATTCTTGTCATGGTGCACAGAAGCTGAACAAGCCATGCTGGACCATGGGAGGTTTATTCAGGCTGGATAATCTGAGTTTTAGGGTGGATAGGAGGAGGGTATGAAGTAACCAAAGTATAATTCCTATCTTCACTTATGGCTGTGGAAGAGGTAATGCATCAATTCAGGAAGGTACAGATTAATGTCAAGCAGACCTACGATGATATAGTTCACTATAAAGAGCAGTCAGATAATCAAACAGTCAGACAGAGACTCCAGCCCACAGGGGGGCTACAAAGCAACCCCAGCAGAGGCCTTCCTGGGAAAAATATGGAATTAATACGGGTATCACATTGTTCCCTCTGATAGTGTTATACCCACCTCCTTCTTGTACCTGCCTTGTCCATTTAGATTGTAAGCTCAATGGGGCAGGGATCTCTCCATGTGTAGACAATGCCTGACACAAGAAGACCTTCCTTTTATATGGTACTCAAATGCTAGTATAATAAAGATGATTCACAGTAAATCTTAGGCCCAAACCAAGAATGCCCTGCATACCTGTCTCTACAGGCATATTCCAAATCTGGAAAGCTGTCACTAAGGCATCTCCAAACTCATTCTGCTCTGGAGCCCTCAGCCTTTGCTGTGCCTGAGAGCAGTTACTGGAGTATATTTACTAGGGCTGTGTGAAACGGGCCCTATTTGATTCAGATTTGGATTCAGCCAGAATCGGTAACAGTGATTTGATCTGTTGATTCGGATCACTGTCCCTGATTCAATTCAGCATCATCTGAATCTGAAGATTCAATGTTGATTTGGCAAATCAGCGATTTGGACACAGGAACAGCTTTAAAAGATTTTTCTACATACCTTGAGGTACTAGTGTGGCTCCTGAACACTGCAGTGCTGGGGCACATGAAGCGTCCCACAGGAGCACAGGGGGCTCTCCAGCATGCTCAGCAGTGAACCCACAAGTGGACCAGAAGTCCTTTCGACCCACTTCTGGGTCTGGCAGGGAGTGCACTGCCCCCCAAGTGCCCCTCTGGCTCGGTGATCAGCCGCAGGGGGACCCCGGGTGCCCCCCCTGACCCAGAAGGCACTAGTCACCGAGCCAGGGTGGGGAGCACTCCCCGGTGGACCAGGAAGTGGACCAGAAGTGTTTCTGGTCCATTTCCGGGTCTGCTGCCGAGCGCGCTGGGGAGCCCCCCCGCACTTCTGAGGGATGCTGCATCTGTCCCAACACTGCAGCATTCAGAGCCCCTGCTACCTAGAGATATGGAGAAAAGACATCTAAAGCTGTATCTACGTCCAAATTGCCAAATCTGTCCGAATCTCTCTGAATCAATTCGGAGGGTTCTGAATCATTTTGGAGAGATTAAATGTCCTCTGATACAATTCAGATTTGGAGATTTGGCCACCGAATTGGGATGAATCTCCACTTAATCAAATCAGGGACTGAAGCTTCGCAGTAATATTCACTGGCAAACTCTTGGGTTTAGTGTGTGCATATGATGAATAGTGAGTGAGACATGTTTGGATCCTATATTTTGGGACTTACTCCTGCTGCAGGGCAGACAAGCCCTCAAGCACCTAGTAGCACCCACATACCTAAATTCCATCTGTAAGGGAGTGCCAGAGGTGTTGCTCTGTGGGGTCAGGCCAACTCTCAGGATCTCAATATTGCACTGTTAGACAGGAGGGTGTGACACAATTGATCATATACAAACACACAAATCAATTAGGTGTATACATACACACACACTACCAACTCAGGCACGTACAAATCCAAACCAGCCTAGGCACATGCATATCTATCACCAATTCAAGCACACATGCTATACACCCCAAAAGTTAGACAAAAAACAATTGTCCATACCTGTACTCAGTACACATACACAGATCACTAATTCATATATCATGCACACAATGACACACACATATATATATATATATACACACACACACTCACCAGTTCACACACATACAACCCACCTACACATACACACAGGGAAGTTCTTAACTTGGATGGTACAGTGTGTATGTGTGTGCTTGGAGTTCCTGGGATACTTGTGGGAAGTTTTGGTGACAGAGAGAGAGAGAATTAAAGCGTAAGGAGTGAAAGTTGCCAGAACCAAGATTAGAACCAATGGACTAGAGAGAAGCTGGCTGAAGACCTGAGGCTTGGGGTTACTTAAGGTAGATTGGGGCTGGAAACTGAGGCAGACAGCTGAGATATTGGGGGTGGGGGCAGATAAGTGGTGGCAGGGAGGAGACAGCCAGGAAAGAGGGGTTGTACAAAGTTCCAATGGGGAAGAAGGTTTTTTATTGTTGGAGGGTGGGGTGGATGGTGAAGAGGCTCTGTGTGTCGGAAAGGGAGGGGGCTCTGTATGTTGGGGAGGGAGGAGAGAGGGGGATCTGTTGCATGTGAAGGAAATAAAGACTTGTTCTTCTGACATGTGTCTGCAGTGAGTGTGGTGCAGAGGGTGGGCAGGGGGAATGGAGGGCTCTGTGGGCTGCACTGCAGTTGGGCTACTGCGGGCAGTACAGCAGGAAGTGGTCAGCCAGGGCCTCCCACATCCAGTGCCCTGGCCCCTGCTGGCAGTTTATGGCTATCCTGGAGCCTGGGTGGGAGGTGCCTGCTGGGACCAGCAGGGCCAGAACCATGGCCAGCAGGAGCATGGGGTACTGGTCATCACTGCCAGGGGCATTACCTGGATCAGTGTGGTGCTGGTCATCAATGCCAGGGGCAGGGGCCAGAGCAGCTAGGGCACAGAGAGGCAGAGTGGGCATGGAGGTAGCTGCTGCATGCTGCCTCTGCACTGGCATGATGCTTCTGGGCAAAAAAGGGGCTGCCCAGAGAGCAGAAACTGGGCTGGCTTCCAAAGATGGCTGCCAGGTCTTAGCAGCTGCAGGCAGAGCCTGGAGCTCCCCTCAGTGACAGCAGTGTCACATTGCAGAACTGCATGGACCTAGCCAGAAATGTGTTCCCTAATCCTCACCCGTGTAGACACCTACACAAAAACCCTTACTGGGCATGTCTACATAGTGCCATATGGTGAAATTGCTATGGCAGCATGCTTTAGTAATTCATTTTGGAAGTACCAAAGCATGGCAAATTAACTGCCTGTACTGTGCCATACGGGAGGCACACACTTAGATTTCCCCTTACATCGCCATAGGGGCTCACGATAAGTAGGAAGCGTGCCACTATGGCAACATAGCTAGCTATCATGTGTAGACTTCTATGATTGCTATGTCGCTGTAGCATGCTGTAGGGTGACACAGTGCATTGTCACATCACTGTAGAGTGACGTGGAGACTTGCCCACTGTGCACTAGCTTACTTCACAGTAAATCTAGGCTGGAGTAAATGCATGTGTAGACACACGCAGAGACATTGACACTAGGCCTCAGGAAACATACAGAAAACTCACTCAACCTTTCATTTTCATTAATTAATCTTGAATCCACCCCAGCATTCAAATTCACTGAGAATAAAACTTCCTTTTTAGGGTCCTTTTGAAGGCCTCTTTCACCTCCTTGTTCCTTAGGCTGTAGATCATGGGGTTCACCATGGGGATTGCAAAAGTATAAAACACAGAAATGATTTTGTCCTGATCCATGGTGTGTTTTGAACTGAGCCTTAAATACATGAAAGACCCTGTTCCATAGAAGATGGTAACTGCTGTCAGGTGGGAGGCACAGGTGGAAAAGGCTTTGTGCCTTCCCTGAGCAGAGCTGATCCTTAGGATAGCAACCAGAATGTATATGTAGGAGATGAAGATAATCAGAGTAGTTGATGCTACAGTCAAAGTGCAGCAAATAAAATGAACAGTATCAGGGATATAGGTGTTAGAGCAGGACAGCTTTAGAAGTGGGGGTGTATCACAGAAGAAATGATTAATGGTGTTGGAGTGGCAGAAAGACAATCTGAATATAGTTATAGTCTGAATTACTGCATGAAGGTAGCTCACTAGATGTGAGGCCAAGACCAGTAGCATGCAGAACCATTTAGACATGATGACAGAGTAAAGCAGTGGGCTGCAGATGGCTATGAATCGATCATACGCCATCACTGCTAACAGGCAGCATTCACAGGTCACAACAACGCAGAACAAGAAGGACTGTACACCACATCCAGTGAACGAAATAGTTTTTCTTGTTGCAAGTAAGGTCATTAGCATTTTGGGAGCAACGATGGTGGAGATTCCAACATCCAAGAAAGCCAGGTTGCTGATGAAAAAGTACATGGGGGTATGAAGCTGGGAGTCAATCCTGATCAATATGACCATCCCAAGGTTTCCCAGCAGGATGACCATATAGATGAAGAGAAAGAACACAAAAAAGAACATTTCTAGCTTTGGGTTGCCTGTGAATCCCAACAAGAGGAACTCAGTTGCCTCAGTGTGATTCCCCTCTGCCATTTCTCCCAGCTACACTTTCCTTGGAAGATAATGAAAATTGCACTGAAAGGAAAGAGAAATAAGAGGCAAGTGTTAATATTCTGAATAACTATTATTGATCCCTGAACAACCCATCTCATAATACTAGCACTCATTTATTCTGTAAGGCTTTCTCTTACTCTGTGCTGTCTGACACACAAAATATTATGCACCCAAGCTACAGAGATGTATGTTCTACAGGGGAGAATCCAGAACAGGGAATCTAAAATATTACCAGACTTATCAAAACATTCCCAGAGGAAAAGGTAGCATCGAAGTCCACAGACTGCTCTGTATGTACTATCTCTGAACTGGAAGGCAAGAGCGGCATCTTTGTCCTCATCTAGGAAGCATAACTGATTATCCTAGGAGAGGTGCAGTGTAACTCACTATTCTGCTTCCATTCTGGAGATGGCCTGTTCAGAGATAGCAAGTGTATTTGGGAGTAGATGGGATCTGACACTGCTGGTGAATCTTCTGGTGGAGTGAGGATTATATCTGGGTGTGGGGGCTTTATGAGGAAGGTTAGTGTGTGTGGGAATATGCAGTGTTGGAAAGAGGTTTCTGGAGTTTAGACAATGGGGGTGGGGGCTGCGTGCATGACTGGTGAGTACTGAGTGAGCTCTTGGATCAGAACATTTACATAGAACTTCTAGAAGTCATGCAATGATAAGTCATGGTTGTAACATTGTACAAAGGTGCTTCCACTGAGAGATGGAGCAAAGTACTACTCAGTATTAAAAATATTAAACACAGGTACTGCTACGTTGTTACTATGGAACTAAACTAAGTTGTTTAATCACAAGTAAAGAATGTGATGGACAAAGTTGTAGGAAGGAGATATTGGTGGAGCCTGCTGAATGGCTAATGCTAAATGTTCAGCTACACCAGTGCATGTATTCCTTTTTTTTCTTATTTGTTGAAATTATTTAATATTTTTTTTAATGTACATTTTGTTAAGGTGACCCAGTGGGGTCACTGTGGTCAAATTGGCCAAAGCCGTATTCCACCCTTTCTGGTAGCTTGATGTTTTTTAATTCATCTTGCATGTAAATGTGTATTTTAGTGTCCTTTGAAAACGACATACCACATTAAAAGCCCATATTTATACATACACTTTCCAGAGTAACATGTCTTCTTAGGGCATCCTGCTTTTTAGAAACCCGGATCAATTAAATACATTTGGGCTGAAATAGAAACTTAGACCTGTTATACAGGCAAATTTACCTAGAATAATGTTTTCAAACATTGTTCCTCCTACAGAGACACTGGATTCCAGAAATTAGTTGAGATCAATCCAAAGTGTTTGTTCCTATTTGGTGCAGGTTTCAGAGTCAGTGGGCATGTCTATATCTGTGCTTTAATTCACAGCACCCTATTTTACTGTGCATTAAATGGTCACATAAAAATGTGCAATTACACTAATATTCAGTACAAAGCTGCTGTGCATTACTTTAAAAAATGTGCACATTCATTACTGGGCATTTAGGCAGCCTTATGAGCATTTCTATAGTACCTCATATGGGAGGTACTAAATTTAATGTGCATTAGAAAAAGTGCCTTAATGCATTTGTAGATGTGCCTGGTGGATGTGATCTCCAGGTGTGCACAACACTAGTGGGAAGATCTTATGGTGACCAAAGGCATTTTGTTAGTTTTGCTTGGTCTCAGGGAGCCAAAGTCCCCACAGTTCTGGCCATTGATTCTACCTAGAAACCTTGTGTGGTGCAAATATTTTCAAGACAATATATAAGTGTGTGGATTTGAGGGCTTTTCAGGAGAAAAAAAAAGGGTGTTAAATGATAACCTTTGTAAATAACAGTTCTGGTGTATGTATGTATGTACATAGAACAAGGATGTAAACAAGGAGTGACTTCAAAGGAGCTATATTGGCTGTCGTTAGCTGAACATTAAAATTAGAATTAGTCAGGAATTCTCTGACTAAACTGTTTCTCTCAGATAAGGTAGATAGTAATTCCAAAGAAAAGTAGAAACATTATTGATGGAAGGAAGATCAGTAGCATAAATAGGATGGGGCAAGCAGTGCACGTTCCTCAGGCACCAACTATTAGCGGGCACCAGCATCACCTCCCCTGGGAGTCTTTGCCACAACAAGGGAATCTCTCTGTGCTGCCCCTGTCTAGCCACAGGAGCTGGACAGTGCAGCACCAAACCAAACAATGCATATTACAGGGTGCAGGGTGAGTGGGGCAAGTCGAATGGTACTAACCTCATTTCTTCCCACTCAAGAGCCTTTGTAGTGGTTGGGAGAAGCCCCGTATTGCTTCTGCCCACACATAGGAGCCCAACAGTGCAACCCTGTGCTCAGGTGTGTGTCTGGGGTGTGGAGCAAGCAGAATGGTACACTCCATCTGGGAAGCCTTTGCCAAAACAGGCATAGCCCTACTCCCAACTTGTATGCACTGGGCAGAGGAGGGGAAGAACAATTTGGGCACAAGGATCTTCTCTGGGGAAAAACATTGATTTTGAGCAGCAGCAACTTAGAAGCTGCCCCAACATGTAAGACTTTCCTCCCCTCACCCATGCTGCTGCATTCCCCTCCCCTGTCTACCCTTGTCATCTCCCTTGGTCAGGAAAATAGTTTCCCGGCCAACTCAGGAGACAACCTTCCTTGAATGGCTCCCTGTTCTGCAGTTACACAGTGGCCTCTCTGTTTCACAATATATACATCTTATCCAAGTAATCAGTTTCATTCCTCAGGTTCCTGGAATTTTAGGAATCAATTTTCTCCTCTCTGTGCTGTACTGAAATAGAAAAACAAAGATAAGCTTGCTTTCCAGACAGCTCAAATTCAGGAGTGCATGAGTCTTCTCTCCCTACGCATTTTTTGCTGCATCAGAATTATTATTGTAGCCAGAACTTTAAAAAAAAGGAAGAGTTACCCTACCTCTCTCAGATCCTGAGTGATGGACATTGTGCTGGAGGAAGACCACTTTTGTTCTTGACTCCAGGGTAGTGTGTGTTTGGAAACAGGGAGGGTTCTTTATATATTTATTTGTCAGGTATTTGGGGCTACGTTTCTGGATTCCCTCAGGGTCCATCGTTCTGCACATCATGCCAAGGAACATTTTAGACCTCTGAGAATAACCACTCACAAACAAATTATCTCTAACTACTGTCCATAATCTCTAACACACAACTTCCCATTTTTATAGTTTTAAAGGGGGTAGGTCCTTTTCTTTCAACCAAAAAATTAAATCTTTCTTCACAGGAAATATTCCTGCAATGATGTTTGTTCATTCATCTTCTCAGGTGACGAAATGGTTATCAATGGGTGGATCTATATCTGTGCTTTAGTGCACATTAGCCTATTTTAATGTGCATTAAAGTGTCACACAAAACCTGTGCTCTTTAGCTAATGCACATTAAAATAGGCTAATGCACACTTTTCTAGTACCTCACAATGGAGGCACTCGATTTAATGATCATTACCTAAAGGACATTAATGAATGTGTAGATGCACCCAATAAGAACTTTCTACTATTTTTTATACTGAAAGGCCATTACAAATTTACCTCCATTCTGTTCAATTTAAGAAATACTATGCAGTCATTATTGTGTAGCCATTAGTACATGACTGTGTCGTAACTGGAGTTACTGTGCTGTCATGCCAAAGAATGGTGCTGGTATGCTCTTAGTCAATATGCTGGTCAAATCTAGCAAAAACTGCACTGCCATACTTCCTGTCTTATTTCAGCAATGTGTGTTTTCCCTTCAGTGGTCAGGCAAGAGTTATTAGGTCGTTTGTGCAGCTCCTGCATGCACACAGTATCATACTCCTGTAATATTACTGCCAAGATATTAGATTTAGCCTGTGTGTCCTTTAGTGAAAACTGAAGGAATTGACACCCTCCTGAGAGAAGGGAATCCTGGGTTCCAATTGCTGCTGCTACAGGAATTTTACCTTAGCAAGTGATCATATTATAGTTAGGATCTGATTTAGACCCCCAAATCAGGAAAAGGAGATGGATGAAGCACTCTTCTAGGGTGCAAGAGTATCCAAAACTTACAAGGTGGTACTGATAGGGGATTTTACTGTTCTGGTTACCTACTGGCTGAAGAATAAAGTAAAGTATAAAATGTCCAACAGGTTCCTAAGTTGTATAGGGGACAATTCTATGCTTCAGAAAGTTTAGGATATGACTAGGTGATTGTCTATCTTTGACCTTTTTCTGACTAATAGAGAAGAATTGGTTGACAATGTGAAGGTGATGGGAAACCCAGGAGGAAGTGACTATGATATCATAGAAAAATTATACTAAACTAGAGAAAGCAGGAGGTCAGTAGAACTAAGACACTGAATTTCAAAATGGCAGATTTCAGCAGACTCGGAATTGGTAGGCAAGCTCCCATGGTTGGTGAGATGAAGGAAAAAACCATGTTGGATAGCTGGCAAATTTCTAATGGTCATGGTATTGAAAACAGAAAAAAAGACTATTTCCACACTGGAAACACAGGAGGAATGGCAGGAAACCAATGTGGCTACATGAAGAACTTCTTGGATGCTTCAAAATCAAACAGAAAACAGGCAGTGGAAATAACAAGGCACTAAGGAATCACACCAAATGCATAGCAAGAATTTGTTAGGATGAAACATTTAAAAAGGCCATAAAATCCATCCCTTCTCCCCACACTTCCACCCCAAGACCTCCCAGAGCATTGACTCTGCAGCTTAGAGCAAGTGGAGCTAGGAAAGTACCATGATCAACAAGAGGAGAATGAAGCAGAGCTCCACAACTGGTTTTGTTATGTAACCCTCTCCAGCATGCTGGGCTGGGCAATATGCTGGATTCCAGAACCTCATGGTGTCAGTAGCCCTATGATCCCCCTCAGACAGGCCTGTTCACTGAGGTGTCCTGTGGAGAGGTGTGCCCCTCACCCTCACCACCCAAGCACTTACGCTAAGTCCAATGAATAAATGGGTTTCTTTATTATACCCAACTATATACAGAAGAAAATGATTAATCAAAAAGATATAAATATCTCAATTATTAAACAAAAAGAACATACATCTATATCTATATTTTCTTTTTGATTAATCATTTTCTCCTATTTATAGTTGTGTATAATAAAGAAACCCATTTGATCATTGGCCTTAGCATAAGTGTTTGGGTGGTGAGGGTCAGGGACACACCTCTCCATGGGTCACCTCATATATATAATATCAATAGCAATATATAATATCAATAGTGAATCATAAAACCAATCATCTGAACACAACCTATAATGCAACATTAAGTGAATGATTCCAACACCGTGGGTGGTCCCACTTACATCAAACTCCCTCACTGATTACATTCACCTGGCTATAACCTTTTGAAAGCGGTTCCCCTTTAGGATTAAAACCCACACCCACTGCAATAAATGGCAACAGTTATTGCTATGGCCTGCCACTAGGTGGCATGGGCCTGGCTCCTGTTGCTCCTGGGACGCTGGACTCCTTTTGTCAGACTGTCCACAGCGACACAGCCTCTAGTCCGGTGATGCGGGTTAATGGTACACAGCATATTTTCCTGCTTGAAAAAGCCATGGCACCGGGTACAAGGATTTTGCCACCTTTTCTGCAAAGGTTATCAAGAATGGTGCACCCACCTAGCTTGCAGCCTGGTGAGCCATGTGGCTGTGTGACAGTTATGGAAGAAAGAAAAACAGATGGAAGAGGTATATAGAGGGTGTTTGAATTGGGAGTTCTGGCTCTCAAGTCAGGGCGCTATGTGTTCTCAAGCCAAGGTGTTTTGTGGTCCCCAAGTTGAATAGGAGAGTGGAAGCTGTCTAGTTATTCCATGCTTCTGTGCATTTCTAGTCACCACATAAATCCAGGAAGGATTTCCCCACCTTTTGATAGTGTCTGGTTGTGTCTTGATAGTGTCTTGATAGGGTCTGTCTTTCTGTTTGCCTTCCATGGAAGCTTTGGTTATTGGCTCCTGGATTACTGGAGATTTTGACTGGGTAGAAATGATGTTTCTGCTAGGACTTCAAAAACCAAATGTTCCTAGGTAGAGGGTCACCATATTTGGGGTCACAAATGAAGTTTACCCCGTTGTCAGATTGGTGCAGACTGTGGTGGGTTTTGCCTGCCTTTGTAGTGAGGATACGGCCCTCTACCTGGAATCTCTTGAGCAGATACTGACAACATTTCATAAAAGCAGGTAATTGGCTGTTGTGGTTCCTCTGCTTTACCTGTGGCAGGTTAGGGTTTTAGGTCTGTGGTGTGTCAGAGTTGAAGTTAGTTTTATATAGAGTTTAGATTATGTAGTGCCTAGGATGCGTTGGATAGGAATGATACTGTCTCAGGCTGGGGGTTAGGCTAGACAACCTCTGGAGGTCCCTTCCACCTCTACTTCTCTATTTTTCTGATTCTATGAAAACATTATGTAGGATGAGGCAGGGTGCACTTCCTTGGATATTTTGAACACTTTTGAACAAACTCCTTCCTGCTTTAACAGTGTCAGGATATTGCAGTTGCCAGATTCCAATGCTTTATCTGTGGCAAGCTGGCTAATGAAAAGGTGTTTTTGATATTTTGTGCATTATGCAGTGGCATAGGAGGCCCTGTTCCCAACATTTTTTTTAAGAACAAGTTAGACAAACACGTGTCTAGGCTAATCTAGAAAGGAATAATCCTGTCTGGAGCAAGGGTCATGAGCAGATGACCTCCTGAGGTCCTTTCTAGCTGTACTTTTCTATTAATCTGGGAGACTATGATTTATTGTGGTCTAACTCCTGTCACTCAGACGTGCTACTTGGGAAAGTACATTAACTGGTGGACTCTTTGGCACAAGATGGGGTCTCTCATTGCCACACTTAGCATTAAAACTTAGTTCACTTTATGCACCTAAATGGCATGTACATAGTTGTGTACCTATTTATGGTGCATAGTTTAGATGGCAACTTATTCTATAGTAAAGTAGCCCCTGTACATATACCTGCCAGAAACAAAATAGTAATGGAAGATAATGGGCCTCCCATGGTTTAGTGCAGCAGGCCAGTGTTCAGGTTAGGAATTTGTTGTTAGTTATAACTAGCTAACCACTAATAGCCCAGCTATTAGTTCTAACTTGTTATAGATGTGTATTTTCTCCTGTTTTTGAGCAGCTGGTCACGAAGCAGGTAGGCCTGTGATCTTGCTTCAGTTTCAGTTTGAATACTTTCCTTGTCCCTATGGTCTTTCAGAAGTTAGTTGAGGGAGGCCATGGTTTGGAAGTGGGACAAAGTGGAAGCTTATTTCATCAGTACTTAATTAACAGATAAGTAATGAGGGTCTGAAGGAGCTGTTAAAGCCTAAAGAGGATGTAAAAAAAAAATCAGATGGAGATATCTGAATGATCCCTTGGGACCCACTAAACTGAAATACGGGAAAGCGACAAGGTCTGACCAGCCTCAAAGACTTCATTTTCATTAGTTGGGATTCATTGTATGGTGCCTTTTTCTTGCCATAGTTCTGATCCCAGTTCTTCTCAACTCTCCTGTGCTAAACTAAAAGCTGGAAGAGGCAGGGGGATGAACAACCACGTCTCGATGCTAATGGAGTAGGGAGTTCCTCTTCAGGCACCAGGTGAATAGTTCACCTTCATCTCCTGAGGCAGGAGGTGTGTGCTGCACTATCTCACATGGGGAATCATTCCAGGATTGGTTTGTCCTATGTGCAATTAGTTTTAAAGCATGTTTAGAGTTTGTGTGGCCAGTATAGTCATTGTGGCATCCTGTGAAAATTAAAATTTCATGAATTTGCTTACTGGGAAATATAGAAATGCACTCTTTCCTATACATTGGGTCTGATTGCAAAAAAGGATACTATAGAAACAAATCAAAATTCCTGGAATATTAACTATATGCATTATATAGTTAAAGAACCTGTAATAGGTGAATTCTCTCATTTTAAGTGCCTTTATGATGTTTTAAAGGCAACCTGTAACACCACCTTACAGCCACTATCTAAGCAACACTGATATTTAGAAGCACTCTGGTCAAGCCCTGGTCATCATGGATACCTGATGATTCTTTTGGTTTCCGCAGCTGAGCTGCTTCTATAACATGTAGTAATTCTACATGCTTCTATGATCTTGGCAAAGTCGCAGATTGCACTTCTGGGCCAAATACCTGACCATGTTCTGTATTCTGCAGCATTTGAAAGTATCTTGCCAACATCAAGTCCTAAGTGTGTTGCTTGTTTTGTAATCCAGTCAAATACAGTAGCAATGCTACATCACTAACATTGCTTCCTTTGAATCTGGATCCAAAAGTTTTGCAGAAGTGTGAATTGACTGGCAACAAAATTCATCCCACCTGTGAATGAAGTCTTTCACTTTTCCTTCTTCCATACTTGTAAGCAGAGATATACTTACATTGTTAAACACAGTTGATTTTATCTGGGCCATTAGGCAAGGAATGTCTGACAAAAAGTGCACTGTCTGATTCAGATGAAGTGATTGATGAAGAAATTGGCTTTAGAATATTCAGGGAGTTCTGCAGCTGAACCCTGAAAACATTCTCATCAAGTACAGTGTTCCTTACACTTTGGACAGCTTTAAGATCTTCAGTTACCACAGTTTCTTGAAGAGCTTCTTTGTAGTTTAATAAACTTTCAAATGAGATCACCACCCCACCCCATCTAGTTTTACTATGAAGTTTGAGTGTCACCATTTTATTCTTCCCATTCTTTTCTTCCTGCTTCTTCTTAAAGATTGCAGCTACAATATGAATATATTTTACACAATTTATTACTTCTTTTGCTCTATTATAGATATTTTGCAGTGTGTCCAACTTCATTAAATCATTAAGGAGCAAGTTTAGGCCATAGGAAGCAAATCCTCTTGCAGCAATACGTGGATATTTGTCCATTATGATCTCCCATGCTGCTTTCATATTGCTTCCATTGTCAGTCAGCGAAGCATATACTTTACCACTCCCACTCTTTTGTAGAACTTCACATAGTTTACTACTATTATTTTCTTCAATATGTCTATTCTCTCTTTTTCAATGATTTTATAAAAGAAAAAAAAACAACTGGTTGAGGTGTTATCACAAAGGTTATGATTCCTTTTCCCTGTACATTTGTCCACCCATCAGTAAATACTACAAGACAGAGTGCTTCATTGTTGTTGTTTTTTTCATGCACAGATTGCATTACACATTCATATTCTAACTCTAGAAGAGGTTTGCTCAAAGCATGTCTGCTGGGCAAATAGTAGGATGGTCTTAATTATTTAAATGCTGCCTGCCAATTTGCATTTTTAATGATTGATAATGGCATCCCAGAAGTATATATTGCTCTTGCAAGAGCATCTTCAATTTTTTTCTTGCTCTTCAGGTGTCATCTTGTCTACAAATGACATTATTGGGAATTTTTTAGATACAGCTGGTTGAGATAACTGTTTACCTGATGATGTTGACTGGACAACACTTTTTAATGCTTATGTTACAGAAAAAGCAGGAGGACTTTCGGATCAAGAACATTTGCAAGTGCTATTTCCACTATTATAATGATCTACCTCATTCATATTCATGATAGGTTTCTTTATGTCTGTAGGACACTTCATACATGCAAGGATGTGTTTGGTCATACTGGTAGCATTTTGGAAAGGCATATTTAATTTGACAGTATAGGCAAAACGCAGGTTGTTTTTTTTTTGTTTTCCCCCACCCCTCTTCCAGAATGACTTGCAGTTCCATGTGGAAATGCTTCCATATGTTAGAAGGTGGTTGCACCATGTTGCTGAGGGGGAAGAAACAAATAAGTAATTTAATAGCTAAGTTACATATATAAAGACTAAGCTACAGCATGTGAAAAAGTTAGTAATTGATGGACGAAAGCCCTTCTCAGTAAGATAACTGTGAACCACTTCTTCCCTCAGACCTTACCTCATTACTAAGGTGAGGGTAGAGGATGATTTGTTGAGAAAGCATCCAAGTGGTAGGAACTCCATTATGAATTACATAAATTATGAAAATATACTAACTGAAAATATAGTTTAATATACTGAACTCAAAGACATTGAAACTCTTACCTTTCAATAAACAAAAAATCTGCTTTCAGCTCCTTTGTGTTGCTGGGTGCAGTTTGTTAGGTACTTCCCTGGATCTCAAGGTTACAGGGTCAAGGAGGAGGCAGGTTCCACTGAACCACCAGAATCTATAGGTTTCTTTTTCCTCTGAGCCACAACAGGACTTTAGCAGTTTTTTCACACAAGCAAGGAGGACAGTAAGCTGCTTGTTTCCCTCTAGCAGGGAGTTTCTAGTGTCCATTCCCAGTCCTTTGAGGAGAGAGGTGACCAGGTTGAGGGGCCTAGTAAGGACTCAGAAGGAGGACATAATACTCTATCTCCACCAAACTCTAGATAAAAGGTCACCAAAGAAAGGAAGGCTGCAGGCAGTGCAGATATACAAGGTGGCCCTGGATCCTTCTTTTCTCATTCCTTTGCAGGTGGCAGTGTCCTCTGGGGGAAGAAATGCTCTTGGATGTGTATCATGTCTACCATATAAAGGGATTGTAATGATCTAATAATGTAGAATGTCTTACATAAAATATCTTCATATTATATAGTTACTAGAAATCATTTCAGGGGAGTAAAGGACAGCTGTAATAAATAATATTTGAAAACCTTTGTCTTAAAAGGCATTTCATTCATCACTCTAGAAGAAAATATTTAATACGTTTTTTTTCCCCAGTTTTTCCCAAAATTTCCAATTTTTCCATTGGAAAAAAGTTTTAAAAAGTAGGGGCATGCAAAGCTTCAGTTGCAGATTCGATTTGGAGAAGATTCCGCCCGATTCAGAGGCTGAATCACGGAGTCTGGATTGAACCGGGAGAAAAAACGAAACAAAACATCTAAATTGATTTGGAAAAAAAATAAGAGAAAGATTTGGAAGGCAGTCTTGCAGGGAACCAGAAACTAAGAAGAGGAAGGGGAAGTTGGGGGTGGGGGGACGGGGACTGACAGCTGTAGCTGACCAGTGACTGTGATCTTTCCCTGAGTCCCCTGCCAATCACAGTGCTCTGGGGGAGAGACGTAGAAACAAAACATAAGCCTCTGTCTTCAGCTTTTCTGTCCCTTTTGTGAGCTGTTTCTGCCTGCGTACTGGAATGTCTCCTGTTACAGGCTACCATCCCTGCTGTTTTCATCCCACTGTGCCTTAACACACACACAAAGTCACACGTCACGAATTTTGCTTTGAACAGTTTGACGGGCAATTTCCTAGAAATCCCACCTATCTCCTTGAAATCTTGCAGGCTTCATACCCTCAGAAAGGGCTACCATCTCTGATGTTTTCATGCAAATCTGCCAAAAAATGACAAAGGCATAGGTATTTCAGTGTGTCTCCATTATAATCTATAATCAAATCACTGAATCTCTCCGAATCAGCGCTGAATCTTTCAAAGCCGATTTGGCCAAATTGATTCAGGACAGTGATCTGAATATCCAAATCAAATCACTGTCCTTTGACTCAGCCAAATATAAATCGAATACTTCCCTATCTGCACAGGCCTAGTAAAAAGTCCTTGGGAAAATTGTTTCCAAATGTTTCCATTTTTTTCCTAGGCCTTCATATTTCTAGTTTCAGGTATAGGATAGTCTACCTGTGTCAGAAAAATCATATTGCCAATCTAGCAATAGTGCTTGTAGCCACCATATTGGAATCCAAGATGGCTGCCTTAAATTAATGTTGGATAACAAGTGGCAAGTGCAAAAGAGAATGCCAGGGACCAGCATACTCATGTAAGCAGGTTAATGCATCACGGACTCCCAGATGCAAGTGTTAGGAGACAGTGAGAAACCTGGTCATAGAAGGAGGTGAGGTTAGCACTGGCCAAGCCCTCCATCCACACGTGCTCACCTGGGGCTGGTGGGCTGCTGCAAATTTTCCTAGTTTACTGCACAGAAAGTACACATTTCTACACATGTGCATAGTTACTCCACAGTAAAAACCCTTAATTGCAATTAAATTTGCTACCTGCAAATACAGGTAGAAAAGTTAAGTGTGATTGGTAACTGTTCAGTAACACATATGCAGATATGGCCTAGCAGCAAATTTGTAGCTAAGCCTGCCCAGCCACTAGGGTGCCAGACTAAGGCCAGCCCCAGGGCTACAGCCTAGGACCCTTTTCTTCTCCAGGCCTGGGCTCCCTCTATAAAAGCCTGCAGACATTTTTTTGCCCTGGGACACACATACCAGGGAGCCTGTGGGTATTGCAGGTCCTATGTGTCCCCCTGGGCAGGACACAACCCTGTTGTGCCTGTCCAGCAACACCCCAGTGCTGCTGATAGACATTGTGCCACAAAGCAACCAGGGCAGTGCTGTCAGGGTCAGCAGACTGGTAAAGGCAGCAGGGCCAGCTCCACCTGCCTGCTGTCTGTCCTCAGCAGACTGTCTTGTACCTGCAGGTGCTGTGTGACATAGCCTCTGCTGCATGGCTCCCAGTCCCTTGCCGTGACTGTTCTGGGCACTGCTTGCAGCTGCCTAGGGCTGGCAACAGTGGAACAGCTGTGCAGGAGCCAGCATGGGACCCAGCATGACCTCGTCCTCATCATCCAGACCCAGCACCACCCATGTACACATTCCTGTGCCCTCCACCCTGAGCCCCAACTGCAAGTAGAGGAGGAGGTTGATTGCCTTATGGCACTGTGGGGCAATGTGGAGGTGCTGCACCAGTTTGAGTGGGGTGGGTGCTTCAACACCAAACTTATGAGACCCTGTTGCGTGGGATACAAGAGCAAGGGCACAACTTGTCAGCATAGCACTGACACACATAAGTCAAAGCCTTTCAGGCACAGTGGGTGGCCATGATCAACCACAATTGTTGATCTGGCCATGCCCGCAAGACCATGCCCTTTATGCAGCAGCTGACCTCCATTCTAGTGCCCCAGGACCCAAGCCACAACTGTGCAGTTTATAGCAGCATTAGTTGTCTGCCCAAACCCACACCCTTCCATTGCACCTCTGGAAAAAATGTTATTAGAGGAAGGAACCTTGGGTGTTCAGTGTCCTATCCTGCCCAGCTGCCCCATAGCTTGGTGGCCACAGGCCCCTCACACCCTGAGGAAGCTGTGGGTGGCAGTGGTGTTGTCCTCCTCAGCAACTCAGCATTTGGGGGCAGGAACATGTAGTACCACCACAGGTAGCCTTGTAGATGCTGGTGCAGGTTGTGGGGCAGCCCAAGCTGACCCCCCACATCATCATAGTTCTGTACCAGAAGTGCAGATGTGCCCAGGTCACCATAAGGAAACAGGATACAGTGGGTTGGGAACCCCTCAGCCTGCACAAGCAGCTCATTGTGCACCACCTGGGGCATGCATAGCAGGGTAATGCTTGGGGTGCAGTGGTGGCATGACAGGGCAATGGCCCTGGGGCACCTCCCTGGAGAGGCCCCAGTAGGGAGGGTAGGAGCATGGCCAGATCCTCATCCCAGTTGCCTGGGACTCAGATGTGCCACGAACCTGGGCACTGTCAGCTGGGTGGTATTACAGCAGAGTGGGTGGGCTGCAGGAGGAGAGGAAGGGGGAAGGGTCTGGAGCTGCAGCAGCAGGTGCTGCCAGGAGCCTGCCTTGCCCTGCCCTAGGAATGGGCCAGGGGAGGCAGGCTGCCTGTAGACAGTAGCCAGCAGCCCACCAGCCCCAGATGAGAATGCATGGATGGGGGGCTTGGCCAGTGCTAACCTCACCTCCTTCTATAACCGTGTTACTTACCACCTGGATGAAGGAGATGAAGTCAGCATCATTTACTTAGACTTTAGAAAAGCCTTTGACTTGGTGTCCCAAGGTAAAACTAGGGGACTATGAGCTCAACAATTCAATTGTCAGATGGGTGAGAAACTTGCTGTGGGGTTGGACCCAGAGAGTACTAATAGACAGTTCTGTGTTGAGCTGGTGGAAGGTAGCCAGTGGGTTCCCCCAGGGTTTGGTACTTGAACCAGTGCTTTTCAAGATCTTCATCAATGATCTGGATGTGGGGGTGAAAAGCTCACTGGCAATGTTTGCTGATGGCACTAAGTTGTGGGGAAGGGCGGCCACGTATCAGGGTAAGCTGATGATCCAGGCAGACCTAGACAGATTAGTTAGATGGGCAGACTGAGAAGATGCTGTTCAACACTGAGGAGTGTTAAGTGCTCCATCTTGGGAGGAAAAATCCACAACAAGCATACAGTCACAGTGGTGCTACACTAGCTAGCACCACATCCGAAAAAGACCTGAGGGTCATAATTAACCATTAAATGGATGTGAGTCACCAGTGTGATGCTGCAGTTAACAGAGAAAACAGTATACTGGCACATGTTGACTGATGCATCTCAAGCAAAACTAAGGAAGCTAAATTTATTCTCTCACTGTACTCAGCATTAGTGAGGCCACAGCTGGAGTACTGCATCCAGTTCAGGCACCACACTTCAAGAAGGATATGGAGAACCTTGTGAGAGTCCAGAGACAAGCCAATCATACAATTAGAGGCCTGAAGAAAAAGCCATGAGGAAAGGCTGATATGGGACTGTTCCTCCTGGAAAAGAGAAGACTTCAGGGGCATTTGGTGGCAGCTTACAAATATTTCGGGGATGAACATCAGGGGCTAGGTGAAAAACTATTTTCCAAAGCACCCCAAGGGAAAACCAGAAGCAACAGTCATAAACTCCTAGAAGAAGGTTTCAGACTGGATATAAGGAAAAACATCTTCATGGTTCATGTGACCAGGCTCTGGAATAGACTCCCAGCAGGGGCAGTGCAGGCAGGTACCCTAGAAATCTTCAAAAGGAGACTGGACACACACCTTGCTGCAGTTATTTGACCCCAACAGTCTTTCCTGGTCAGAGCAAGGGTCTGGACCCTTTGATCATGCAAGGTCCCTTCCAGCTCTAAGTTTCTGTGAAACTGTGGCTTGCAATGATCCCTGGGCAGTCATGCATGGCCAACCCTGGATTTGAGGCTAGGCAGTGCATGACTGCAGTTGCAGACCATCATATCTCTGAAATGTTGCAAACTCCCCTCATGGCTCTGCAGGTCCAGCATCTGGACAAGGGGGAGAGGCCACAGGGACCTGTGTGGATTCCCACTTAGGAACACCACCGCCCACTGCCAGTGCCCTCCAGATGCACTGGCTATGCCGAAGCTGCACCACGGACAAGACCCTTCACCTCCAGTGGCTGGTGGTGATGAATGAGGAGAAGAAGAAGACCACACAGGTCTGGCAGGAAGAGGTTTTGACCTGGGAGGAGAGGTGGCAGAGGGAGGACATTGCCCAGGAAGAGCCATTCTGGGCTGAGCTCCTAGCCCTGGAATGGGAGCACATCTAGGTCCTGTGGGACCAAAATACCATCTTGCGCCAGTCCGTGCAGGCTACAGATGACAACCATTGGACCCTGGACACCATTCTGGGTCTGGGAGTAGGTCCCCCTATGCCTCCCACTACCAGGAACCCCTGCTTCAGCTAACTGCCTGGGTCCACTGCCACTGACCTGGGCCCAGACCCACTGCTCACCAGAGCTGCCTGGAGTGGCACAAGGGCTGGATATTGGCTCTGCTGGGCCAGGACTCAACCAGACAGAAGGGGAGCCTCCTTCCCAAGGGGAACACTGGGTACCATCACCCATCAGAGAGCCCCCCACACCTGCCACAGTCACCATGGCGTGTGAACTCATAGGGGAATGGCCAGAGGCTGGGGTGCTGGCCACCTGTCCCCAGGCTCATCTCCCTAGGTGCCTCCACCCCACAGCCCCCCCCTTCATGACTCAACAAAAAACACACCTTGTACATAGTTTCCATAGGGAAGAGTGTTTTTGTTTGTTTGTTTGTTTGTTTGTTTTTATTGCTGGAGGGTGTGGTCTGTATATTGGAAAGGGAGGGGAAGGTGGGGGCTCTTTGTGTTGATGTAGAGGAGGGTAAAGGGGCTCTGTGTTGGGGTGGAAGTGGGGTCTATTGAATGTGAGGGAAATAAAGACTTATTTATCTGACATGTTTCTGTACTAAGTATGGTGCAGGGGTTAGGCAGGGGGTGTGGATGGGGTCTGTGGGCCGCAGTGCAGGTAGGTTAGAATGGGGAGTGTAGGAGGAGGTGGTTGGCCATGGCCTCTGCACCTGGTGCCCTGGACCCCTTTGGCAGGTGTGTGTCTCTCTTGGAGAATAGGCGGGGGATGCCTGCTGGGGCCAGCAGGCCCAGCACCATGGCCAGCAGGAGCACAGGACACTGGTTATCACTGCCAGGATCAGGGGCTACAGCAGCTATGGTGTGGGAAGGCAGAGTGGGCAAGGAGAGATCTGATGCATGCTGTCTCTGCACTGGGCACACTGCTCCTGGGAAGGGAAAGGACTGTCCAGAGAGCAGAGGGTGGGGCTGGCTTTTAAACATAGCTTCTGGGTGCTGGCAGCTGCAGCCAAAGCCTGGAGCTCCCCCTGGTTTCCACAGGTGTAGTGCGACAAGAGTCACTGATCCTTGAATTTCTTTTGAACAGAGATAAGTTTATTGAGTCCATCTATTTCTTTCTAATAAAAACCCTATCCCCATCCCGCCCCCCCACCCCAACACGCACACACACTTATTCATACACCACCAGATCATGCTGTCCTCAATAGATGGCCAGTAAAAGGGAGTTCATCTGCTTGATGTTAAGAGAGAGGTCACTGGCATGTCTCCCAAAGGTGCAGTCTGGTTCTGGTTCTTGTCTTGATATAAAAGGGCACTGCTGTGAAGTCCATTCTAAAGGTTTTTGTAGCTTTTTCCACAATAGTGACAAATCTCCAACTGTGCAACTCTCCTTCAGTTGCTGGGCAGGTTCCATCATTCTTTAATCACCACACATCACACAGCAGATACATAAGCCTTTCAAAAGGTTATGTAAGCAGTGTAGAAATGCACATGTTACCATCCTGTTATCAGCTGACAGAAGAATCTTATGTCCTTGCAGCCTGTCTTGATCAGCTCAAACCCATTTTTGTTTTTTTTCTGTCCTGCTCCGTTGTCCTATAGTCCCCTTTCATTGCCCTATAGAGCCGTTGGGATACACATTTCCACTCATGCAACCATTCAAACAACTCCTAATAATGTTACAGAGCTCAATAAGCATATTTACAAAGCATTCTGCTATTATACTCCTAACCCAAAATTAAAAAAAAAAAAAAATCAAAACACACATATATATATATATCTCTACACAGGGGCCTATATTATATATTGCAAGGTTGCAGGGAACTGGAGGCAAATTTTCTCCCTATTCTCTGCATGTGTAGACACCTACCTAAACACCTTTACTGGGCATGTCTATACAAGACACTATGACAATGTAGTTCATTGCCATGGTGACTCAGCTTTGGCCGGCACTAACTGTGATACTGCCACTACTGTGCAGTAGCCATGAGCTACTGCCAGTAGCTTATTGTTACTGCACAGTAAGGTCAAAATGACTCATGCACCACTAGGACAGGGCAGCAGCAGTAGGTACTGCACAATTCAGGGGCGTGTGTATACGCCCACAGTGCAGTATCTTACTGCACAGTAAATCTAGGCTGGGGTAAATGCATTTGATTAGGGTTGTGAGGAATTTCACTGGCTGTTTCGTTTCAATGCTGTTTTGACTTGTTTCCAGCTCGAAAGAGTGAAATCAAAATTAAATGAAGGGCTTCAAAACAGCCTCAAAATGAAATGAGGGCAGTCAAAACATTTTGAAAGTTTTGAAATATTTTGACTTTTGAAGCTGAAGCTGGGCTTGCTTGCAGGGAAACAGAAAGTAAGGAGATGGAGGGGGAAGAGGGAGGAAGGACTGCTCTGATATTGACTGTGTAGCTGGCCAGTGACTGTGATCCTTCCTTGAGGTTCCTTCCAATCCCAGTGCTCTGGGGGAAGGATGGAAAAACTGCATAAAAAGCAACATTGTTTGAACGGAGCTGCTTTCTGTCTTGGGGTCAGTTACTGAACTATCTTCCAGCAGCTCACTGACATCAAACAAAGGCTACCATTCATTTCCTATTTGCTAGCCTAGCAAGTGGGATTCATCAATACCTTTGCTTTCTATACCCTTTTATTTTATTATTATATTCACTGATTCCTTTCAATTTATTCCTCCCCCAAAATCCTCTTTTTTTTTTGTTAGTCTATTTTGATTCTTTTCAAATCTGTGCTTTCTCCCACAGTGTACTTTCCATTCACTACACAGGGAAGCACAGCATAACATAATATTGCATATTATAATATGGAATTCATATAGGAACACATACATACATTTTTATATTTTATTTTATTTATTACATAAATATATACATACATACATTACATAAATACAGAAAGATATACAATTATCTATATGTATTACATAAATCAGATAAGATTACAGAAGAACACACAGATTTTCCAGCACAGACAAGACACTATGAAACACACCATGAATTGTGCTGGAAAGGCAGCTGGCAAGCCTTTAGGGAGGGGCAGAAGAGCAGGAGGCTTTAAGTCCCCTCCTCCCCCCCGCAAAAATAAAGAGATGTAGCCTCTTTGCTACAACAAGTAGGCATGAAGCCTCCAGTAGTTCTACAGGCAGCAAGGCGAGGGGAGCAGTGCCAGTGTCACTGCCTATGCCTGAGTCTACAGTACCTCCAAGAGCACCAGCCATAACCCCCCTGCCCCACCATGACAACAAGCAGCAGCAGCAGCATGACAGTCTCCTCTATCCCCATTTCACTTTGCATGCTTAGCTTTCCAGTGTCAGAGAAAGAGCTGGCAGTGGAACTGGATCTGAGTGTCGTAGCAAGGGAAATTGTGGGGAAGGAGGGGGAATCATCTGAGTTTGTGCTCCACACCCCTCAAGTTTCCCCTCCCTCCACATCTCCTTCCCCAGAAGGCACTTTGGAGGATGTTGAGGTAGAGGTTGTGGAGGCAAGTGGCTCAGCTGAGTCTGCTCCTCCAGTTGCTGTGCCCCTGCCTGCTGACGAAGGGGAAAAGGCAGCATCCCCACATGTACCCACACCCCAGAAATGAGTGGGTAGTGTTGTCTGGGATCATTTTGAACTGGCAGATGATCCTACATATGCTATTTGCCTGCACTGCCAAGTCAAAGCCAGCCAGGGCAAGGGAACAAAACACATGAGCACCATGGTGATACTGATGTATCTCCGCAAGCACCAGCCCCTTGCCCTTTCTCCTCAGTCTGGCATCTGTGGGAGCATGCCCAAAGGGAGGTCCCCCTCTCGCTGCAAAGCCCCCATCCCTCCAAAGCAGAGGCAGGTCACCGTGGAACAGTGGGGAAAGGTGGACAGAAATGGGGTGTCCATTGCAAAGGTGAACGAGATCACCCAGATCACTGGGGAGATGCTTGCTGTGGAGGGCTAGCCCTTTTCCTTAGATGAAAGGCCAGGGTTCAGGCAGCTCATGGCACTCAAGTCCCCATCATGCCAAATGTCCACATGCACCACCGGACAGCGGTGCCCTCCCTGTTTGAGGCAGACAGGGAGTACTTGAGGGAGGAGCTGTGCAAGGCAAGTCTGCAGGTGGCCTTACACTTCACCTTGGACATCTGGAGCCGCTGGGGTGGAAATCATGCCTACCTGTTCCTTGCAGGGCACGACCATTCAGGGCATCGGTGGGATCTCCTTCAAGCCAAGGTGATGGATGAGTCCCACATGGCAACAGAGATCATGGGGGCATAAACTGCTTGGTGCAGGGGTGGCTTGTTGGGCAGGGTGTGCTCACCCATGGGTTCATGGTCGCCTACAATGGGGCCAGTATGGTCAAGGCAGTCTGTCATGCTAACTTTGTTGGCATCCGCTGTGTGGCACACAAGTTTCACCTCATTGTCAGACACACCTTGGAGGGGGAAAGGGCTGCTGGTGATGGCACCAAAACCACCAGCAAGCTCATTTCAAAATGTAGGAATGTAGCAGGCTGCTTCCACCAGAGCATCAAGGGGTACAAGATGCTGTGGGACAAACAGGCAGAGCTGAACATCCCACAACACAAAATCATACAGGATATGGAAAGTCATTAGAACTCCACATAGCTGATGCTTGAGAGGCTGGTGGAGCAACTGAAGGCCATCCATGAGATGGCTTGCTAGGGGAGATTGGGATCAGCAGCCCTCTTAATAGAGCTAAGCAGGATACCATCTCCCAGATCTTGGTGGTCCTCAAACTCATCCTCGAGGCTACCGAGACCCTCAGCATTGGTGATACCCTCCTTTGCCAGGTGATCCCTGTAGTGAGGAAACTTCAGAACCAAATGGAGAAGTTCTAGGGCATCAATGTTCCTGGCTGGGGCAAACCGCTGTCACCAGACATGCAGACACTGGTGAGGCAGCTGAAGGAGGGCATCAGGAAATGGCTTTATCCCTTGCAGTCCAGTATGGTCCATGTACTGGCCTCCATGTGTGAACCAAGAGCGAAGGAAAGCGTATGCAGCAGCCAAAGCCTGAATCAGTGTACGGAGGTGCTGGTGAACAGAGTCAGAGAGGCAGAAGGGTGGAGCGGGGGGACATGGAAGAGGTGGATCCACTGTCCCAGGCCAGCATGCCATCCACCAGCCAGTCTCCTCCTCCACCACAGGTGCTGCCAATGTGGGGCAAGGGCATGGCTTCCATGGTGAGGTCCAGAGGCACCAGACCCCTCCATCAGGCAAGTAGTGCTCAGGCCTTGGTGGCTGCCTGCCTATATTGTTGATGATGTGGAGCCACTGCTGTGCAACCCCTTGGCCTACTGGGCAAGCTGGAGCCAGATGTGGCAGGATCTGGCCACAGTTGCCCAAGAACACCTGTCCTGTCCACCTACCAGTGCTCTGATTGAGAGGGTGTTCAGCAATCCTGGTAATGTAGTAACACCCCCTGCACCTCCTTGGTTCCTGGTTTGGTGGAGCAGCTGGTGTTTCTCAAGTTGAACCTCCCGCTGCTAGGGTTCCCCAAGCTCCAGTTTCAGATGGAGTGAATGCCACCCTCCTTGCTCAGTCTGCACCTATTTCTTTTTTCATTGTTTTAAAAAAACATTTAATGCCCCACTGTCAGAGCTGGAGGCGGAACTCACTGCATCACCCACCAGCAGGGGAAGAACATGTCCCTACTGAACTCCCATGCCAGGATGAACTTGGAGGTCGCACTGGGACTGTGGGGAAGGAGGAGGCCCTAGGTCTTGGGCATGACCACTAAAACTGCACTCTGCCAGGTTTGGGACACCTGGTGGGACTGCCAGCAGCACAGCAGCCCCAAGCAATGCCAGGATTGAGGATCTCACCTGGTGAAAAGCGGGTAGGAGGTGCCATAACCTCCAGCCACCACAAGCACACACACAGTCCTGGCTGGGGAAAGCCCAGCCCTGTCACATCTTTGACAAGCCTGAGGCTTGCTGGTTTTAGTGGAGTTGTGAGGCTCCAGGTGAGTTCAACTTATCTGCCAGGCATGGCAGCTTTCTGGTTGAAAAACCCTTTGTCAGGCTGAGAAACCACCTGCAATCTGTTTCTGGATGGAAGGAATAGTAAAGAAAACAGAGGCTGTCATGGAATGCAGATAAAAGGCTAGTCAGTGAAAATGGAAATGGAGGTGTCGGGGGGGGGGAAGGGATAGGCTGTTGGGGTGGAGGGTGGAGGGGAAGGGGGATATGGCAGCTCAGGTAAAAGTGGAGAGGTCTCTGGGGAGTCAGATGTCTGGGAGGTTGCAGTGTTCCAGAATTCCACTATTTGTATTGAGTCCATGAGTTCCTGTACCTACGGGGTTGATGAAGTGAAGTTAATAGGCTCTTCTGTGAAAAGGGGTTTGTAAATTCCCTTTGAGGAGCAGGCCTGAGAGATTCGAGACAGGTGTTCTGTTGTTGTCTTTGAGGTATTTTTGGTGTGCCCTCATTCTGGTGTGTAGTTGTTGCTTTGTGTCTCTTATCTATTTTCCATCAAGGCATTTGGTGCCCTGATGGAGATATGAATTGTATTGTGAAGATATCTCTATACTGGAGATATTGCTGGAAGGTTTAGCATGTGTTGGCATGGCCTGGCCTGGATCCATTTGATGTGTTTTGGACTGTAGGAAGTTGGCTTCTGGTGATGATGCTAACGAGGTTCAGAGCTTGTTTGAATTTACAAACCACTTTTCACAGATGAGTCACTACCCCCTGCTTCCACAGTCCATATGCCTGTTTTTTGCCCCTAGGCTTTCCTGGATTTCCCTGTTCAGCCAAGAGGGTTTCTTGGCCCCTTTGCCTCCTTGCCTGCACAATGGGATTGCCTCCTTCTGCACCCTAAGGATTGCTCCTTTTAGGAATGACCACCCTTCCTGGACTCCCATCTCATCAATACTCCTATTCTTCAGTGACTCACTAACTAATCTCCTGAACACATTGAAGTTAGCCTTTCCGAAGTCTAGCACTTCTTCCCTACTGTTTATCTTTCCCACTCTATGCTGGATAATGAATTCAGTCAAGTGATCATCACTATCCCCTAGGTTACCTTGTGTCAGTAGATCCCCCACCAGGTCGTCCCCTGTAGCCAGCACCAAGTCCAGCAAGGCATTTCCCCTAGTGGGACCATATACATCCTACGTTAGGTGAAGGTCCTGTATGGAGGTTAAGAACCTATGTGAACAGTTAGATTTGGCTGACTGCTCCTCCCAGCAGATGTTGGGGTAGTTGATGTCACCCATGACAACCATATCCCTTGACCGTATGGCCTCTGAGAGATGCCTGGAGAATTCCAGATCCAACTCATCCTCCTGATGTGGTGGCCTGTAGCAGACCCCTTCTATGAAGTCCCTTTCCCCCTGACCCCATTGCATTCTGATCCACAATACCTCAATTTGCCCCTCTTCTGCTCCCATCTTGATTATGGAAGATGTATATTTTTCCTTAACATAGAGAGCAACACCCCCCGCCTTTCCCTGTTATTGTGCCAACTTTAAGTATTTCCAAAAAGAAGTACTAAATAATGGTGCAGTAACAAAGTCACAGTATAGCCACATGTAGATGTACCCACTGTGCAATAGCTTACTTCACAGTAAATCTAGGCTGGAGTAAATGTACATGCAAATATACCCACAGAGACATTGACAGGCCTCACAAAACATATACAGAACATTCACTCAAGCTTTTCATTTTCATTTATTAATCTTGAACCCACCCTAGCATTTAAATTCACTGAGAATAAAACTTCCTTTTTAGGGTCCTTTTGAAGGCCTCTTTCACCTCCTTGTTCCTCAGGCTGTAGATCATGGGGTTCACCATGGGGATTGCAAGAGTATAAAACACAGAAATGATTTTGTCCTGATCCATGATGTGTTTTGAACTGGGTCTTAAATACATGAAAGACCCTGTTCCATAGAAGATGGTAACAGCTGTCAGGTGGGAAGCACAGGTAGAAAAGGCTTTGTGCCTTCCCTGAGCAGAGCTGATTCTTAGGATAGCAACCAGAATGTATATGTAGGAAATCAAGATAATCAAAATAGTTGATGCTACAAGCAAAGTGCAGAAAATAAAATGAAAAGTATCAGGGATGTAGGTGTTAGAGCAGGACAGCTTTAGAAGTGGGGGTGTATCACAGAAGAAATGATTAATGGTGCTGGACTGGCAGAAGGACAAGCTGAATATAGTTATAGTTTGAATTATTGCATGAACGTAGCCCACTAGATGTGAGGTCAACACCAGTAGCATGCAGAACCATTTAGACATGATGACAGGGTAAAGTAATGGGCTGCAGATGGCTATGAATCGATCATATGCCATCACTGCCAACAGGCAGCATTCACAGGTCAAAGCAAAGCAGAACAAGAAGGACTGTACACCGCATCCAGTAAATGAAATAGTTTTGCTCGTTGCAAGTAAGGTCATTAGCATTTTGGGAGCAATGATCGTGGAAAGTACAACATCCAAGAGAGCGAGGTTGCTGATGAAAAAATACATGGGGGTATGAAGCTGGGATTGAATCCTAATCAGCATGATCATTCCAAGGTTTCCCAGCAGAATGACCATATAGATGAAGAGAAAGAACACAAAGAGTAATATTTCTAGCTTTGGGTCGCCTATGAATCCCAACAAGAGGAACTCAATTGCCTCAGTGTGATTCCGTTCTGTCATCTCTCCCAGCTACACTTGGCATTGCAGATAATGACAATTGCACTGAAAGGCAAGAGAAATAAGAGGCAAGTGTCGATATTTTGGAATAACTATTATTGATCTCTGAACAACCCGTCTCATAATACTAGAACTCATATATTCTGTAAGGCTTTCTGTTACTCTGTGTTGCCTGACACACATGTTATGCACCCAAGCTACAGAGATGTATGTTCTGCAGGGGAGAATCCAGAACAGGGAAACTGGAATGTTAGGAGACCTACCAAAAGATTCCCAAAGGAAAAGGTAGTATCCAAAGGCCACAGACTGCTTTGTATGTGCTATCTCTGAATTGGAAGGCAAGAGAGGCATCTTTGTCCTCATCTCGAATGAATAACTGATTATCCTAGGAGAAGTGCCATGTAACTGTCACTAGTCTGCTTCCATTTTGGAGATGTCATATAGATATCAAGAGTGTTTGAGAGTAGAAGGGATTTAACACTGCTAGGGAAACTGATAATGGAGTGGGGATTATACCTTGGGGTAGGGAGGTGGGGGCTTTGTGAAGAAGGTAAATGTATGTAGGAACATGAGGTGTTGGGAAGCAGTTTGTGGAGTTTGGGCATGGAGCTGTGTATGTGAATGGTTTGCATTCAGTGAGCTGTCAGATAAAAACAGTTGCACAGCACTTCTAAAACAAATGCTATGATAAGTCATGGTTGTAAATACAATCCCAGTGGCACTTACAGTATTACATAATGCTTCCAGTCAGTGAAGGAGCTAAGATCTACTCAGTATTAAAAATTTTAAGAACAGATCTCCTACATTTGTTATAATGGAACTAGACTAAGTTGTTTAAATCAAAAGTAAAGAATGTGATGGACAAAGTTGTAGGAAGGAGATACTGGTGGAGCCTGCTGAATGTTCTGCCACACAAGTCCGTGTATTCCACTTTTACTTTATGTCTCCTTTGTTGAAATTATTTACTAATTGTTTTTAAATGTACATTTTGTAGATGGTAACCCACTGGGATTAATGTGGTCAAATTGACCCAAGCTTTATTCCCTCCTTTTTTGGCAGCTTGAATATTTTTAGTTCATCTTACATATAAAAGTATATTTTAGTGTCCTTTAAAAAATATAAGATACTTCATTTAAAGGCCTTTATTTATGCATATGCATTCCAGAGTAGCATGTCCCCTTTGGGCAACCTGCTTTTCAGAAACTAGGATCAATATAAAACATCTGGGCCGCAGTAGAAACTTAGGCCTGTTACACATGTAAATTTACCCTAGAAGAACATTTAGAATAATTTACTCTAGAATTATGTGTGGATTTGAGGGCTTTTCAAAAAGAAGGAAAAAAAAAAGAATGTTAAATGATTATATTTGAAATCACAGTTTTGTTAAATCTATGTGTATATCTATATAGAATTGTTGAGGTAATATAAACAAGGAGTAACTTAAAAAGAGCTCTATTGGCTGCCATTAACTGATCATGTAATTAGAATTAGTCAGGAATTCTCTGACTAAACTATTTATCTCAGAGAAGGTAGATGATAATTCCAAAGAAGCGTAAAAATACTTTTGATGGAAGGAGGATCAATAGCATAACTAGGATGGGGCAAGCAGGGCACCTGCCTCAGGTACCAACTATGAGCAGGCACCAGGATCACCTCCACTGGGAGAGGGATCTCTGTGCTGCCCCTGTCTAGCCATAGGAGCTGGACAGTGCATCACCAAGCCAATCAATGTATATGACGGGTGCAGGGTGGTGGGGCAAGTGGAATGGTACTACCTTCCCTTCTCCCACCCAAGAGCCTTTACAATGGTGGGTAAAAGCCCTGTGTTGCTTCTGCACACACACAGAAGCTGGGCAGTGCAGCACTGTGCCCAGATGTGTTTCTGGGGAGTGGGGCAGGAGTGTATCTGGTAGGCAGAATGGTACTCTTCCTCTGGGAAGCCTTTGGCAGAATAGGCACACCCCTACTCCCAATTTATGTCCAGTGGGCATAGGAAGGGAGGAGCAATCTAGGCACAAGGATATGCTTGCTCTGAGGAAGCCCAGCCACAGGAGAGCTAAAAACACTGATGCTGAGCAGCAGCAGCATAGCAGTTGCCCCAGCAAGTAAGACTTCCTTCCCCTCATCCATGCTGATTCACTCCCTCCCCTGTCTACTCTAGCCATCTCCCCCACCCCATTGCCTGGCTACTCTGTGAGGTTTCTATGTCTCTGAGTGGCATTATTAGATCAAGGATGAATGTTTTGGTGTTAACTAGTCAAGGTAAAACTCCATAGATGTCATAGATTTCTAGGGCAGAAGGGACCTATTAGATCATTGAGTCTGACCCCCCGGTCTGGGCAAGAAAAAGCACTGGGATCAAGTAACCCCAGCCAGGTGTTTGTCTAATCTTTTAAAATGCCTCCAAGGTAGGGGAAAGCACCACCTTCCTTGGAAGCCCATTCCATGTTTGGCAATCATCACCACAAAGAATTCTTCCTGATGTCCAATCTAAATCTGCTCTCCTTCAGTTTATGGCCAGTGTTTCTAGTAACCACGAGGAGCATCCTGGTAAGCAGAATACCCCGTATTCACTGCTGACCCCCACTTCACCCCCACAATAAGCCTGTTAACAGCCACCAGATCACCTCTCAGCCTTCTCTTGCAGAACCTGATTTCACATTTCTCCATACCAGCGTGTGGTCCTAAATGTTGAACTTGTGATTGTTCAGGGATCAGCTTTGATTTCTGATAAAAAAACACTTTTAAAACTCTCTGGCTTATCACACTATGGAACGGAAAATTTTGTGAAAGCTCAACATGTGCATAGGCCAGGAAAATAGCTTCCAGCCCAACTCAGGACAGCCTTCCTAGAATGTCTCCATGTGCTGCAGATACACTCTGACCTCTTTGTTTTACAATATATATCTCTTATCTAAGTAACTGGTTTCATTCCTCAGAATCCTGGAACTTTAGGAATCAATTTTCTCCTCTCTGTGCTGTCCTGAAATAGAAAAACAAAAATAAGCATGCTATCCGGACAGACAGAATTCAGAAGTGCACAAGTCTCTCCCTATTTTTTTTCTCTGCCTCAGAATTATTTTCAGTAGCCAGAACCAAAAAAGGAAGATTTGCTCTACCTGTCTCAGAGTTGAGTGATGGACATAGCACTGGAGGGTGACCACTGTTGTTCTCGACTCCAGGGTAGTGTGCGTTTGAATGCCAGAAGGTTTCTTTATATATTTATTTGTTGGATATTTGAGGCCATGTTTCTGGATTCCCTCAGGGTCCATTGCTCTGCACATCATTCCAAGGGGCATTTTAGTCCCCTGAAAATAACCATTCACAGACAAATTATCTCTAATGACTGTTCATAATTTCTATCATACAACTTGTCAAAGGGAATAGGTCCTTTTTTCAGTCCAAAATTTAAATATTTGTTCACAGCAAATATCCCTGCAATGATGTTTACTCATATATCTCCTCAGGTGACAAAATGGTTATCAATGGATGTATCTACATGTGCGCTTTAATGCACATTAGCCTATTTTAATGTGAGTTAAAGTGTCACAAAAAATCCTGTGCACTTTAGCTAATGCACACCACAGGTAACTGGTAGGGAAGGACATGGGGTGGGGGGCACGTTCCCTCCCTGAGATTGGTCCCCAACTCAGCACTGCTCAGGATGGGTGATTTTTTTGCTGCTCAGGTCAGTGGTATATTGCGGGGGGCACTTAGCCATGGCACAGAAGTATAGGAGTCGACATGGGGCTTTTGGCCTGCCCCCAGGCCCATCCCCAGGCCTGCCAACAAATTGTGCCCCCTCGGACTCAGGAGGCACCAGTCACCCCTGATGCACACTAAAATAGGCTAATTCACACTCTTCTAGTACCTCACAATGGAGGCACTAGATTTAATGTGAATTACCTAAAGTGCATTCATGAATGTATAGATGTACCCAATAAGAACTTTCTACTATTTCTTATATTGAAAGGCCATTACAAATTTCCCTCCATTGTGTTCAGTTGAAGAAACACTGGCCACTTTGACTGTGCAGTCATTACTGTGCAGTCATTTAGTAGTTATATAAACAGGTACTAAATGATTGAGTAGTAACTGGAGTTACTGTGCAGTCGTCCCAACAATTTTTATAATTTTTTTGTGATGTTGACTGTGCAGTAGCCTGAGACTACTGCACAGGAGTGTTGCCTCATGCTTTCTGCCACACAGTGCTATTTCACAGTAGCCATCGGCTATTGCGCAGTCAGAGTCTTATATACACATGGACACTCATATATATTTTATACATGATAGCTTCAAAGAAGTGTGGTTCATGAAAGATACTACAAAATGTATAGAAATATGCCGTCTTACATCATGAATGACTTGTGCCCTCGGCAGCTGCGGGGACACAGTGGTGGTGAGAGCACAGTGGCAGTAAGCAGGAGAGGGGTTTGGGGGGGCGTGGCGAGTGTCAACCAAGTGTTGGGGACCACCCGCAGCCACCAGCAGCAGCATCGGCAGTGGCTAGCGGACATCATGGACCACCCACAGATGCTGCCGGATGTATGGGGGTGTACCGCCATGCTCAAGGGGTGTACATGTACCTGCGTGCATGCCCTACGTGTCATCCCTGTCTTACATCCTTCCTTCAAACAGAAAAAATCAAGCTGAAACCCGAGGAAAATATTTACTGAAAATAATTTTTTATTTAAAGGTATGAAATTTAAAAGGCATGCACACAAACCAGTGTCAGGTTACTGGTCAATGCCCATTGTTCAACTAGGATGCCATCATTGTTGTTATTACCATATTCCCATGCTTTATTATGGGATTTAAAGTTGCCAATCACAAGGATGTATTTGTGTGTGCTACCGTCAGGTGGATCATTCCACTGGAAAGTATGACATGGTGCTTTATGTATAGTTTCATAGATGTGCGGTCAGAAGGGACCTAAGTAGATCATCAAGTCCGACCCCCTGCCCTGGGCAGGAATGAATACTGGGCTCATATGACTCCTGGTAGGTTTGAGCTCATATGACCCCGATTAGGTCATTATCAAGCCTCCTCTTAAAGACCCCTAAGGTAGGAGCCAGCACCACTTCTCTTGAAAGTTGGTTTCAGATCCTAGCCACCCTGACTGTGAAGTAGTGACTTCTGATGTCCAGCCTGAACCTACACTCAAACAACTTATGGCTGTTATTCCTTATTACTCCGGGAGGTGCTCGGGGGAGCAGGGTCTCTCCCGTTCCCCGCTGATTCTCCCTGGTAAGTTTATAGACAGCCACCAGGTCCCCTCTCAGCCTTCTCGTGTGAAGGCCGAACAAGTTCAGGTCCCGTAGCCTCTCCTCGTAGGGAATGCTCTGCTGACTCCTGATCATGCGGGTGGCCCTCCTCTGGACCCTCTCCATGTTGTCCACATCCCTCCTGAAGTGTGGCACCCAGAACTGGATGCAGTACTCCAACTGCAGCCTGACCAGTGTCACATAGAGGGGGCGGATTACCTCCTTGGCCCTGCTCGTGATGCATCTGTGGATGCATGACAAGGTGCGGTTAGCCTTCCTGACTGCGTCCTCACATTGTCGGTCCATGTTCATTTTGGAATCGATAATGACTCCAAGATCCCTTTCTTTCACTGTGCTTATGAGAAGGGAATTCCCCAGAGTATAGGTATGCTGCAGGTTCTTACTGCCCAAGTGCAGTACCCTGCACTTGTCAGTATTGAATCCCATCTTATTCTCATTCCCCCACCCCTGTAACCTTTCCAGGTCCAGTTGTATCCTGTTCCTCCCTTCTAGCATGCCCACCTCACCCCAAATCTTGGTGTTGTCAGTGAATTTGATATATATATGTTATAGTGACATTCTTAAAGGTAAGTGTGATGGTTTCAGTGTTATTCTCACTTGTGCAGGTAGGCACTTGGTCAATTTGCTGCTCAGGTCTAGCAAAAACTGCACTGCCTTACTGCCTGTCTTATTTCAGCAATGTGTGATTCCAGGCAAGACTTATTAGGTCCTCTGTGTATGTTCTGTGTGCATACAATATCATACTCCTATAATATTACTGCCAAGATATTAGCTTTAGCCTGTGAGTATCCTTCAGTGAAAACTGAAAGAAAGAAAGGAAAGAATTTACACCCTCCTGACAGAAGGGAATCCTGGGTTCCAATCCTTGCTGCTCCAGGAGTTTTACCTCACTGAGTGATCATATTATAGTTAGGATCTGGCTTAGATGCCCCACCCAAATCAGGAAAAAAAAAATAATAATACTCTCTTCAAGGAAATGCAAGAGTATGCATAACTTATAGGTAGTAATGATGGAGGATTGTACTGTTCTGCTTACCTACTGCCAGAAAAATTAAGTAAAGTATTAAAAGTCCAAGAAGTCCTTAAGGTGTATAGGGGAGAATTTTATGCTTCAGAAAGTTTAGGATATGACTAGGTGATTGTCTATCTTTGACCTTTTTCTGACTAATACAGAAGAATTGGTTGAGAATGTGAAGGTGACGGGAAACCTGGGATGAAGTGACTATGATATCATAGAATAAATTATACTAAACTAGAGAAAGCAGGAGGTCAGTACAACTGAGAAGCTGAATCTCAAAATGGCAGACTCAACAGATTCAGAGAAATGGTAGATAAGCTCCCATGGTTGGACAGATAAAGGAAAACAAGGATGCAGAAGATATGGCAAGTTTCTAGAGGTCATAGTATTGAAAACAGAAAAAAAAAGACTGTTTCAACACTAGAAACAGAAGAATGGCAGGAGACCAATGTGGCTACATGAGGAACTTCTTGGATACCTCAAAATCAAACAGAAAGCAGGCAAAGGGAAGAACAAGTTCCAGCAGCAAGGCAGTAGTCCTAGATTTCAAGAGGGCCAACTTCAATGAGTTGAGGAGATTAGTGGGAGAGGCACTGGGGTTCTCGAGGGCAGGGGAACTCAGTGCCCAAGATGAGTGGTCGTTCCTTAAGGAGACGATACTCAGGGCCCAAGGGGTGACGATCCCAACAAGAAGCAAGGGGGGCAAGAACTCCCAAAAGCCTCCCTGGCTCACCAAGGATGTCCGGGAATGCCTGGCTGCCAAAAAGGAGGCGTATACCCGGTGGAAGGGGAGGCCATCTCCAAAGAAGAGTATACCTCCACTGCTCGGACCTGTAGGGGGGCTGTTAGGAAAGCTAAGGCGGACATAGAGCTAGGACTAGCGTCCAAGATCAAAGATAATAAGAAAGTCCTTTTTCAAATATATAGGGAGGACGAAGAAGTCACCGGGAAATGTGGGGCCCCTGCAAGATGCACTGGGCAATTTGGTGGTGGCACCAGAGGAGAAGGCAGACATCTTTAACAAATTCTTCACCTCCATTTTCTTGTGCAGGGACCGGGACTCCCCCACCGTGTTCAAGACAGACTCGAGGGGAACACCTCAAGACCTAAGGTTGAGGAGGACCAGGTTAGAGTGCTTCTGGAGGGGCTGGACGTTTTCAAGTCAGCAGGTCCAGATGCTCTCCACCCCAGGGTGTTGAGGGAGCTAGCAGGGGTTATTGCTGGGCCCTTGGCATGGCTTTACGAGTGCTCGTGGTGCTTGGGCCAGGTGAGACCTTGTTTCCCCTAGCGCCCCCCGGGATAACAAGGAATAACAACCACAAGTTGTTAGAGAGTAGGTTTAGATTAGACATCCATAAGAACTACTTCACAGTTAGATTGGCTAGGATCTGGAACCACCTTCCAAGGGAAGTGGTGCTGGCTTCTACCCTGGGGGTCTTTAAGAAGCGGCTCGATTCCTACCTGGCTGGGGTCACTTAAGCCCAGTTTCCCTCCTGCCCAGGCAGGGGGTCAGACTTGAAGATCTACAAGGTCCCTTCTGACCCTACTTCTATGATTCTATGAAGTCACTAAGAAAACATACCAAGAGGAAAGCAAGAACTTTCAGAGACAACAGTTAGAAAGCCCAGGAAATCCATCCCGTCTCCCCACGTTACTTTCATCCCAAGACCTCCCAGAGCATTAGCTCTGCAGCTTAGAGCATGTAGAACTAGAAGAGTACCATGATCAACAAGAGGAGAATGAAGCAGAACTCCACAACTGGGTTTGCTATGAAAAAAAAATTAAGGACTTGGGAGAAGTTTATAGAAGTGTTTGAAACAGGAGTTCTGGCTTTCAAGTCAGGGTGCTATGTGTTCTCAGTTCAGGGTGTTATGTAATCCCCATGTTGAAGTATAGAGCTGAAAGTGCCTGGTTATCCCATGCTTCTGGGTATTTCTAGTTACCATATAAGCCCAGGAAAGAATTCCCTGCCTCTTGATAGTGACTGGGGTCTGTCTTTTATTTTTATTTTTTTTGCCTTCCATAGAAGCATTGGTTATTGACCTCAGGATGACTGGAGATTTTGACTCGTTATTGATGATGTTCCTCCTAAGACTTCAAAAACCAAAGTTTCTAGGTTGAGGGTCTTGGTCACTCAGGGTCACCTTTGGTACCCGGAAGGAATTTTACCCCATGGCCATTTGGCACTGGCTGAAGTTTCCTAAGTAAGTGTAGACTGGCTAGACCCACTAAGAAAAATGTCTTCATTGTTAGAAGACTAAGACAGTGGGATAGACTGCCTAGGGTTGTTGTGGGCTCTCCATCACTGGAGTTGTTCAAGAAGAGGTTGGAAATCCACTGGTCAGGGATGATTTCAGCCAGGGATGGACATAATATGGCCCCCAAGCTGTATCTGGCCCACCAACAGTTTCTATCTGGCCCACAGTGGGTCCCTTAGTCTCCCTGACCCAGGCATTGGGGGAAGCCCAGGCTGTCATGCTTGCAGCCTGGTCTGTGACCCCAGGGCACATGGTGGGGCAGCGCAGCAGCCAGACTTGGTTTCCTGGCAGCCCTCACAATGGTGGCTCACTCTGGCCAGCTGCCATTACCAGGGTCTCTGTGGGTGCAGTTGGACCTGGTGCCACTGCCAAGAACCTTGGCCCATCTGCCCTCAACCTACCATGAGGGTACCAAACTGAATCAGTGGGTGGCAAGCAGGTCTCCGTGGCGACCGGTCTGGGACCCCTGTGGGCAAGGTATGTTTGGCTGGACAGAGGGGATGGGGTTGCAGGTGGTCACACAGCAGCATCTGGCAATGGAATAGGTGGCCAGGGGCTGGGAATGCAAGGCAGTAACAGCATGTGCTGGGGCCCAGGGAGGAGCTGCAATCTGCTCCCTCCATGTCCCTGCCTGCAGAACCAGTGCCCATTGCAGGGACTGCAATGCGGGGAGTCTATTGTGGCTCTGCCCCGCAATCCCAGACAAACCCACACACCCCACTCCTAGATGCCCCACCAATCTCCCCAGCAGAGTGCATTGTGCCTGCAGGGGTCCTGTATGGAGACACCACCCATATGCCTTCCCACCCATTCTGTCCAGTGCCCTCAGTGGCAGGTGCAGGGAAGATGGACTCGGGGCCAGATAGGATCAATTACACCCTCCTGGTGTACTGGGCTGGGACATCACTGCCCCCACCCACACCTCTCCAGCCTGTAACTGCTCACCACAACTCCGTAAGTTACCCCCTACCCCAAATAATTGCCCAGCCCTGATCTAGGCATAGCTATGCCTATCTTCTTCTATGGGTATCCCCCATGATTCTGGTTGCTTCTGTTTCCCTTCCCCCTGCACCAAAGTTTCTGTTATGTGTGTCACAGTGTTTTTAAGCTTTCCTCAGAGGCATTGATTCTTAGATACAGACTTTGCCTGGGGTGTGCCAATGTTCCTGCAGGGACCAAAGCCATAGCTTCATGGCCAGCAGATCTTGCCCCTCTGCTCAGGGTTAAATCAATTACCATATCTGGCATCAGGAAGGAAGTTTACCCCATGGTCAGACGGGGACTGACTATGGTGGGTTTTGATTTCCTTGGTAGTGGGGGGGGGGGGGGGGGGGGTGGTGGTGGGGGGGGGGGGGGGGGTGAGGCCCTCCTTTGGGATCTCTTGAGCATATATTGACAACGTTTCATTAAAGCAGTAAATTGGCTGCTGTGGTTCCCATGCTTTACCTGTGGCCGGTTAGGGTATTAGGTCTCTGTTGTACCAAGGTTGAGGGTAATCTTACATAGAGTTTAGAAATATAGAGTGCATAGGATGATTTTAGGTCCCTCCCAGGTCTACTTTTCTATGAATCTAGGAGACTATGATTCTTTGTGGCCTAAGTCCTATCTCACAGGCATGCTTCTTGGAAAAGTCTATAAACTGGTGGACTCTTTGGCATAAGACAGGGTCTACCACTGCCACACTTAGCATTAAAACTTAGTTCACTCTGTGCACTGAAATGGCAAGTACATAGTTGTGTACCTGTTTATGGTGCATAGTTTAGATGACAACTTATTCTATGATAAAGTAACCCCTGTGCATATACCTGCCAGAAACAAAATAATAATGGAGGATAATGGGCCTCCCACAGATAGTTGCTGCAGGCCAGTGTGCAGGGTTCAGGTTAGGGATTTGTTGCTAGTTATACCTAGCTAACCACTAAAAACCCAGCTATTAGTTTTAACTTGTTATAGATGTGTGTTGTCTCCTGTTTTTGAGCAGCTGGTCAGGAATCGGGTAGGCCTGTGATCTTGCTTCAGTTTTCAATCTGATTACTTTTCTTGTCCCTATGGTCTTTCAGAAGTTATATGAGGGAGGGCAATGGTTTGGAAGTGGGACAACGTGGAAGCTTATTTCATCGGTACTTAATTAGCAGAGAACAAATGAGGGTCTGAAGGATTTGTTAAAGCCTAGTGAGGATGTAAAAAAAAAAAAAATCCATCTCCCAGATGGAGATATGAATGATCCCATAGTATCCACTAAACTCTGAAATACGGGAAAGCGACAAGGTCTGGCCAGCCTCAAAGACTTCATTTTCATTAGCTGGGATTCATTGTATGCTGCCTTTTTCTTGTCATGGTTCAGAATCCCAGTTTTTCTCCACTCTCCTGTGCTAAACTAAAAGCTGGAAGAGGCTGGGGGATGAACCACCATATCTGGATGCTAATGGAGTAGGGAGTTCCTCTTCAGGCACCACGTGAATAGTTCACCTTCATCTCCTGAGGCAGTAGGTGTGTTCTGCACCATCTTACATGGGGAATCATTCCAGGATTGGTTTGCCCTATGTGCAGTGAGTTTTAATATGTATTTAGGGTTTGTGTGGCCAATATAGTCATTGTGGCATCCTGTGAGATTTAGGATTTCATGCATTAGTTCCTTTTTAATATCATCCAGAGCTCATGGATTTACAGAAATTACCACAGATTACATCTTTTTCACCTATTTTTAATGAAAAATGAGTGGAATATTCATTTCCTTAGGGTTAATTTAATTATTTTGTTTCTAAGGCTATAAATGCTGGAATTCAAGATAGGAGTTAGCAGATGATAACTCACAGAAAACATAGTGTCTTCATTGATAGAAGAGGATGATTTGGGTCTTAAATACACAAAGGATGGTGATGTGACAGATTCATTTGTAGCCTCATGGTACTATATAAATACAAGGTTTGGGAAAAATAAGTTTAGTCAGGCCCTGTTCTGACACTAAAGTGTCTTTTGATTAAGCTTGCTACCTACCTTAAACTTTAGATGCATCCCTTAGGAGAGCTGATCCTATTCCACTTCTAAGAAGCCAAGTTCTTGTAGTTCATCAATGGTCAGTTTGCTGTGACCAAGGGAGTTGATCTTCATCCCCAGGGAGATGCACACTTAAGTCACTCATTCCATGAAAGAGCAGACTTACATACAACCTAACATAATTTCCCTCAATTCACAATCCACACTGGTTCAGCTTTTGTAGGTAGGGCACACACTATTATGGTTTAGTGCACACTGAGATGATGTCCATCAGTGCACCCTGCTGACCTGAAGACAAAGGGAGGAGGTCTAAACCAGCTGTTGCCTATTTTCTGAGTGTTTAGGGTTTTTTTGTTTTGTTTTGTTTGGGTTCCATCTTCACATTAGCTCAAGGAGTTTGGACATTACATCTGTTACTTCTCCCTAGTCTACCTGAGCCACCAGGCCATTTCATAAGCAAAGCTGGGGACAATTCCTTTTGAAACCCTGTCATTATTCTGCAGGCTTAGGGAGGCAGAGTCTACAAGGAAGGTAAGAAAAGAGAATATGAATCAATGGACCAATGACAAAGATATCATCCTTGGAAGAATAAAGCCCTGGCTTCTACCTCTAGCCCCTGCATATATACATTTACATATACATATACATTTTCATATTTATTCAATAACTATGTAAGGTCAACCCACAGAAAATTTAGGGAGTAAGAAAGAGGAAGCATAGCACTGTCTCCTAGGAAAAATAAATCAGGTTTTAATCCACATTGCCACAGTTGTGTATTTTGGCTCGAAGAGTCCTCACATAAAATGAGCAATGAATACAACAGTCAGACAGAAGAACACAGAATACATCTGTCTTTGCTAAGTGCTTTACATATACATAACAAAGTCATAGTCCACTTTGCTTGTTTAACTTTGAAGCCCAGGTCTCTTTCTCTCTCTCTCTGTGTCTGTCTCTGTCCCTGTCCCTGTCTCTCTCTCTTGCCCAGAGGCCCAACTTCAAAATGAAAAAGAATAGGATGGCCTTGGCCTGGTGGGTGGGATATTATTATGGCAAGTAGGAAATGAGGGTTCAAAACACTTCTGGCTGAAGTGGATCTGGAACACAAGTCTCCCACTCCCAGAGAAAATCTCCTAACCAGTAGGCTTCTGGGGAAATCACCACTTCTGTCATTATCGCACTTAATTTCGATGTCAAACTGTCAATGTACGCGGTCTTTCCTTTGACTTTTAGGGGGTTTGGAGAGGTGTCAGGTTAGTATAAAAACTTCTCTGTTGTTCATAAGTGTGAATGATTTTCACTTATGTGGGTGAATTTTAAATTGCAAAAAGTGTATAAAAATCTTGAAATTAATCTTAATCTTGTGTGGAGTAATCATATGTGGAGTAAATCTAGCTTCAGATCCAATAACACGCGTTTGGTTTCAAATAGAGTTCAGACAGGTGAAGTTCTGGGCTGCATTCATGAGAGTCCATAAATGAATGAGAATAAATGAGTCTGCTGTACTGGATACAAAAAATCATGGACTAATTATAGACATTGGATTTATAACACATTATAACCTGCTTAACAGACTTCCCAGGTAAGCCCTTCACTGTTTACCAGTGATTCTCATTCCCTCCCTGCCCCCCCATATCCTTTGACTACAGTCACTTTCATTCCCACCCCCCCCAACCCAACCTGTTTCTCACCTACTGACCACCACAATTTACATTTTAACTGACTGGCTTTCCTGCATATGTACTGGCCTCTAGCTGCTTTACTACTCCATCCTGGAAGAGCACAGACCATCTGCAGATGTTTCCTCAGCCTGATGAAGGGTGTCTGTGCCCAAAAGCTTGCTAAGAATAATTTTTCCAAATATTTGAGTTGGTCTAATAAAAATTAACAGATTTACTCAAAGAACGTTGTCTGAGATTCCATAGAATTACATAAAATCAATCCTTGCACGATGACTGACTTCCTTCATTGAGGCACTTACCCAATCAGGAATTTGCAAGAAGATGACCATGATGCAACACAACCAGTTTGCAAGCAAACTATCTTCAGAAGCACTGTTATCCTATGGCTGGGAAGTAGGGAGATTTGTAACTCTTCCTGTTTCTTTTTCTAGGCTGTTTGTATTACTTTCAATGAGGCTACATGCTTGTTTACATTCTCATTTTTATCTATTTGTGTTTTGTGACAAGTTTAGGCACAATTCTGCCTCTTTAGAATGGAGGACTCCACAAATAAAGTAGTGCTCTGAAGGATGACTCAGAATAGGATCTGTATATTCTTCCCCATTATTTACCATCTCCCTTTCCGTTCCCCCCCCCCCACCTTTCCCGCCCCCCACAAGTTTGGTTTATCCTTAAATAGTGAATGGTATTACCCTATGCAAGACTGTTCCTTGAAACCAAAGGGTTTGGTTCTCAGCTGGTGTGAATGAACATGGGTCCACTGAAATGAATAAGATGCTATCCCCAACACAAGCAAATCAGCTATAGATCCCATTAAGTCAACAGGACCTGATACCCAGCTGGTATGAATCAACATTACCTATTGAAGCTTGTGGGACATATCCACAGCTGCACACTCAAGATGAAGATTTATACCACAAATCCTTCATATTATGAAACATGGTAAATAAGTTAATCTGATAAAACTTTTCTGGACTATTCTGTGGCTTTAATAGATATTACTACAAAGTTAGCAGAGAGCTTTAGTGCATTCACTGCAATGATGTCTATGTGTGTTTGTTTTAATTCCTGAGTACTGAACATTAATTTAGAACTCATTAAAATGGACAAATAATAAATTGTAACTTATGGGTTAATATGACACGGAAAAAGCCAGTCATTTAGCAAAATGTTTTCCTCATTCTTCTTTCTACTGCATCTTTCACCTCCTTGTTTCTCAGGCTGTAGATGAGAGGATTTAGCATGGGGATCACCATCACAAAGAAGACAGACACTGTTTTGGCCTGGTCCATTGAAATATTGGAACCAGGCTGCAGATAAGTAAATGAGACTGTTCCACAAAATAAAGTGACAGCAGTGAGATGGGAGGCACAGGTGGAGAAAGCTTTTTTTCTGCCATGAGCACAGTGAATCCTCAGGATGGCTGAGAGGATGCAGAAATAAGAGAATGTGATGATCAGCAGAGTCACAGATAGGATGGAACCAGATGAGACAGATGGGAGAGTGCAAGTTATAGTTATGTTAGTGCTGGACAGCTTCAGCAATGCAGGCAGATCGCAGAAGAAATGATCAAGTTCAACAGTCCCTTGGAAAGATAAACTCAATACACAAGTGAGAAATACCATGGAGTTCATTCAGCCCCCTATATATGAAACAGCCACCAGCCACATACAGAGGTTCTGGGACATAATGACCTTATAGAGCAGGGGGTTACAGATGGCTACATAACGATCATATGCCATTGCAGCCAGGAGGAGGCACTCCACAGTGCCAAAAGTCACAATGGAAGTTAACTGGGCAGCACAAACGATGTATGAAATGTTTGTTCTCCCCACAAAGAGACCAACAAGCATCTTGGGGGCCACTGATGATGAAATACATATGTCAGCAAAAGCTAAGTGGCTAAGGAAAAAGTATATAGGGGTATGGAGTCAGGGGCTGCTGCTGATGAGAGTAATTATAGCAAGATTCCCCCCCAGGATGAAGGCATATATCATGATAAATGCAAAACACAGGGTAATCTTCACCTGAGGCTGTTGATGGTTGAAACCTAAGAAAATGAACTCATCCATGGCTCTGTTACCAACTTCCATCCTTTATTCTGCTCGCACTCCCTTATGAGATAAAGGTGGAAAGTAATAGCAAGAGGACAACAATCAGAATCACTCACTGATTGAACATTAACAGAGAGGATGGGCTCTTTCTGTTCAACACATGTGTATAGGCAACATCATTACGCCATTCTTCTTGGAAGCCATGGGGAATACAACTCACAGCACTAAAGAAAGACCCACCTGCATTCACGGAAGTAGCTTTTAAAGACAAGGACATGTTTAAATATATTTGCCAGTCCACTTCATAGGAGAAAGGAAATCTAAAAGAAACAATGAAAGTTACCGTCACTGAAAATCTGTCTCACTTGAAGCCAGTGAAACATTTGCTCATGATTTAGTTGAGTAAGGTTTTCATTCATTATGTCTGTCATATGAACAATTATTGTGTGCTGAGTCCTGCAAGGTGCTCAGTCATGTTAGTTTCTTTAAGAAACCTGAGCTTTGTACATTCCATTCTTTTCTTTATCTTTCCATGTAAATCCATTTTAATAGCATTTATAAAAACCACCTATTGGAAATAGCTGATTGAAGGCACTGAATGGACATTGCCAATTTACAGGTCAGTTTGCTTCACAGATTTGCCCTACTATTTAATCCAGCACAGCTTCATTGACAACTAATTTTTTGAGGTGATCTGTAATAATAGTGGCAGAGATAATCTGGGAAATCAAATACTTCCCAAATAGGCTACCTGAAACACATTAATTAATTAATTAATTCATTCCATTTTGTTAAAAATAAAATTTTCAGACACGAAATTATACAAATCTGTGGGTTTTTACACTAATTAGATGAGACTTAACATTATGAGCAGGGAAAGTTTGTTTTTTTTTTCTGTGTTTGTTTAGGGGCTGTTTGTTTTTGTTTTTTTTTCTTTTTAGTTACTCATTTTTTCTTTCCATTTCCTTTTCCATTTAAATTTGGTTAAAAACAGGACTGGATAGACAGTATAAAGGTGAGGAATAAGAATCAAAATAAAAGGGAAGCCTCATAAAACATGAAAAAGGAAAAACAAATGAAAGCAAGTATTTGCCTGAAGTTTTCTTTTCTTTTCATAACTAAAAGGGGGGCGGGGGTGTTAAATTTTGAAATCTTAAGAAAGAAAAAAAGACTTTTAAATTTTGGATATTTAAATGAAAACAAAATGCCAGGTTTCCATTAGCTCTGGTTATTAACCCCCCAAATTGCAACATTCCTCTTTTTTTAAAGAGCAAACTCACATCACTGTCTGCAGACTTTGTTCCAATGCCATCAGTCAGCTCCAAGAAAAAAAATGGGGAAAGATGTAGAATGCTCAGTATCTAAGCATGCAAAACAGTTGCATGGGAATAAGCCAAGCTTCATTCTGAATCACTGTATTTAACGCTTTGCAAAACAGAGTGTGCGCATTGATTGCCTTATATGCATGTGTTAAAATATACAATATAAGATAAAGAACAATAAAGTATACCTGTGGGTTGATGTGTCCAGCATTCTTTAAACTAACATGTTCAGGTTTAGATGAGAAAGTTTGGTTTATACCCGATTTAAGAGCAGAGCTCAAAATCCCAAGATGCACACAGAGTAGATAATTATTTTGTTTTTCTGTTTCTCTTCTGGGGCTTCCCCTTGACATTCTCCCCTGGAATTTGCATGAACAGTTCTGTACCCTCCAAAATCATTGACAATTATCAACATATGTCTTTTCTCTTTCTTTTAGATTGAAACAATTTTGTTTTCTTCAGAGGTCAACATATCATTTGATTTACAAATCAAAGTGCTTAATTTTGAAATATCAAAATAATACATTGCACCTGTCCACCAAGCTCTCACAATATGAGAATGAGGAAATATTTAATGACATTGAAAGTTATCCCACTATAATATGTCTAGGGGGCAATATTCACTATGTATTAATTAACCCTGTTTTATATCCCAGAGTTAGCATCCAAAAAATTAAATGGGGTTTTCATCTTTATCATGTGTGAAATTCATCTCTGCCCTGAGGGTCAGTCACTGTGAAGCTCCACTTATACCCTGGTGATTGGGCTTTCATTGGGAATTAAATGGTGTGTAAACCTAGTACTGTCTCTATGAGTAGGGTTGTGTTTGTCTCCGTGAGAAGTATATTCAGGTAGATTAGTGGATTAACAAAAATGAGGGGGAAAAATGGAAGAAACATAAATCCTCATGCTTCACTGACTAGTAATTGATGAGGATAGGAATGCATTCCTATTGTGTACAAATTATTCCATTAGATTATACTGATTGGTCAATAGATTTGTATCAGAGGATCAGAAACTCCTGGGAATGTAGGGCTGCAAAGGACCTCCAGCGGTGCATCAGTAAACCGCAGATGCATTCACACAGACCCTTGATGATAGATGTTTAGCAACACTAAGTGCATAGGTATTTTTACAGAAGCCTTGGGGACATATCATTCAGGAAATCTACTGTAAAGGGAGGGAAAAATCCACTATCTCATCTTGCCTCCCACAGAAAAGCCATCACATCAGAAAAAAGGGGCCCAAAAAAGGATCTTTGGAATATAATTTAAGAAGAAAAATAAAGCCTTATTCTTTTACGTTTCTGTGTGTGTCTACAATCAATGCACACATTGGCAAATTATTTGTGGCTGGTATCTGTTGGGGATGTGTGGTTGTGGCTGTCCCTTGAGGGGGTGGGGGAAATAGTTTTTGTGTGTTATATTGGTAAGGTACAGCCATAATGGCTGTCCCATGGAGTACAGCATGGAATTTCAATATTGGGGTGTGGGACATAGCTGTGCCTGTGGTAATGGGAATGCTTAAAAAAATGGGGAGTGTACAAAGTAATACACCATAATTGACAAAGCCTTAAATCATGGTTCAGGTGGAGAAGTGTTCTGATAAGCAGACAATATATGTTACCACTGATGGCATCTTTAAAAAGCAGGGGTGCTGGGAGACAATGCAAATGTGGTATTGGGAATTTTTAATCTTGAGATATGTCTGGGTGGGCGAGATCAAGAAACAGTGAAAGGGATGCCTAGGACTAAAAATGTCAGGAGAACCAATTAAGACAGGGGTCAGCAACATCAAACAGGACACCAGTGGTACCTAGCAGAACCCAATGTCTGGGACTGTTTTCAGATCTGTATTGCTGAATGAAGCCCATTTTTCAGCACTGAGGAAGATGGCTTCATAAGAACGGTGCTGCATGGTAGTTTGGATCAGGAAACAGAGAGGGAGAACAGGTTCTGTCAGTGTCAGGAAGAACAATCAAGACATGGGGTCAACAGCATCCAACTGGATGCCAACAGTAGACAGTGGACACTATTGCAAAAATGTTTTGCTGAGCGATGCCAGTCGTTTTCCCTCAGAGGATTTTTCATTTTAAAATGCTGGGCTTGTGTTCAGTGGTGCCTGGCATAGTTCAAGCTGCCCAGTCTTTGAGACACCAACACAAATTGTAGCTGCGAGTAAAGTACATTTCAAGTCGACTAACAGAACAGCTTTCATTACAAAAAAAAAAAATCTTTTAATTAAATGAATTAACTTATTAAGGTACAAAGATTGATCTGTAGGTAGAACACTGATCTATGTCAGGGTCTGCAGCAACACCTTCTGTGAAAAGGCATTCATTATACAAGACAGCTGACAACTAAATGGCAAATTACATGAAATTACCGCTGAATTGAAGTGGCCCCAGGTGGACAAAGGCCATCAGAACACATAAAGTGGCAAATTTATCTGCATGCAATATGTACATGTGAAGGATTTGCCACGATAAAACTAAGTTTCCTAGAACAATTGGCCACAATCAAACTAAAATACGTTGAAGGTAGTCTAAGTTGCCATGCTGAAATAAATCTAGAGATGAAAAAAAAGGTGCATGTGTATGTGGTGACAACATTGTGCTACACAAGTGGCAATTTTTCATCACTCTTCATCACATGTACATGGTCAAATCAGCATGTGTACAAGTGCCCTAAGACTACATCCTTGGAGGCCTCTTATTCTAGCTATGGACTATGCTGAAATGCTTATGGACTATGCTGCACTGATGTGGCTACACACAATGAAGGTAGCCAATCATAGACTGATGCATTTGTACTGGGCACTACATCCTTACTCTTTTGAATTCTGCCATCCCCCAGCAGCTGTACATGACAATGCAGGCCTCTTATCATGGGCAAGGAGGTGAGGTGGGGGTGGGAGGCAAATGAGGAACCAAATGAGGAACAGTGGATCTTGGACTCCATTCTTCAGGGTAGAGATATGTAACAAGTCATTCTGGCCGGTTAATAAGAGACACACAAGCTATGTTGTAGAAGAACAGCTATGGGTAGTTAGGTAATTACTAATCAGGGAGTATCCCTCTAGCAGCTAAAATCCTAGATAGGAGAGCAGAGAATGGTGAGTTAGGGGAAGGAGCAGTTTACTGCTAGACAGTCAACTGGAACCCAGGGATCCAGATAAAGAAGGAACCAGAGCTGAAGGGCCTCTCCTATGATCTAAAAATGAGATAAATTTTTGTTTTGCTAATTTATTTCTTTAGTGCAAGGACTATTGTTTAAGATAACTGCATGAAGGACTTCCAAGGGAGCACAGCCAGCCTGCAGGGAAGCAGGCACACCAAATTTATTAAAATTACATTTTGGATCTGCTTTAAGTCCCTTGACAAGCTGTCTCCCTACAAATGTTATGTCTGTTTGCACCATTATATGCAGTCCAGGTGTCAACTGACAGAAAAGGACTGCAGCAGCATTACCTATTGGAAGCAGTTAAGTCCTGCTCTTACTTTTTGTACAACTATATTTTTCTGCCTTTTCAGTCCATGTTCTGCCACCAGATGCCTAGACATGCAGAGAACAATCACCCTGAAATCTAAGTGGCCATAGTGCACCTCCAGAGATGGTTAGGAACTCCATAGAACATACTTAGTGGCCATGAGTGAAAGTTACCAGGCAAGGTACAGTTAGGTGGTGTATTTGGTTGTATAAATGTGATGTAATTCTAGGAAAAGATAGTAAAATAGAATCAGGATTAGATGGCATGGAACTATATGATGTTGTTTATCATATTTCTGGGAGCAGGTGCACTACCAAAGAGCACTTGTAAAATTAACTTGAGGAAACTTACCCCATACAAGACTCCACTGGAAATTTCTTTGTGCTCAGAGTTATCATAGTGTAAGAGTGGTAGTTTAGCCATGTTAGTCCACAAATTATGAGACAGGTAAGGATGTCTTAAAGCCTTGTTACATGTTGCACTTTCAGATGCTCAAACATTGATCAGTGTTAGTGCTGGCTTAGGAACCTTGGCGGCTTGAGTTTGGAGCAGTCACACTTTAAAGCTAAAAACCTTCTCTGATTTTTTCTCACCTGCACAGCTACTAAAAGGGTTAGTGGGACAGGACAGGCTAATATCCCTTTTCTGGGTGGTCTTCGAGAGATGGGTCAAGGGGTCAGGAACATGAACCTGGGAGGGGGAGATTTAATTAGATGGGAGTAATGAAATGAGAGGTAGAAAGGAAATGGGGATGGGGAATGGGGGGGTGTGAAATGAAGGAAGAAGGCTGCTGAAGTATATCATTAAAAAGTAGTAAAAAAAAATAAAATAAAGAGGAATTAAATTAAAGACAGTTGCATGTTTTAATAAATTGGGATTGGGTGTGGGAGGTCTTGGTCATGCTTTCTGATTTGGCTGGAAAGTGGAAGTAGTGACAGAAGGCACTTTTGGGGGAGCTACTACCCCTGCCCCAGGAAGGAAGCCCTAGCTCATGGGGACCTGATGTGGCTCCCTACCTTGTCCCATCCCCCACCCACCCCCGCATGTCCCCAGATGCCACTCTCAAATCTTCTATGCCCTGTGACTTGGCTAGCTGGCATATGCTCTGCTGGTTGTTGGCATGTTGTACCCCTGGGACTGGGAAGGTCACATTCCCAGGAATAGGAGGGGGAGTTGGCTTGGTGCCAGAATGACCTCCTGGGTTCCTGGGTTCCTGAGTTCAAGGGGTGGAAAGTTTGTCCTCACAGAACAGGGAGGTGGGGGAGAGGACGCTGCATCATGGGATGCTGGAGAACTGGAACTTGGGTGGCCCATCTATGGGGAGTGACCACACAATGGAACAGGAACTGGATATCAAAGATGCCACTCCATCACCATCAATCATTTTTTTCTGTGATGCACCTCCCATACTGAAGCTCTCACACCCACATCACTGACATCATTCATTTTACCTGCTGCACTATGATTGTAACATCAACTAGTCTGATTATCCTTGTCTCCTACATATACATTCTAGTCACAATACTAAGGATCAGCTCTTCTCAGGGCAGGCAAAAAGCCTTCTCCACCTGTGCTTCCCACCTGACAGCCATTACCATCTTCTATGGAACAGGCTCTTTCATGTATTCACGGCCCAGTTCAAAATACTCCCTAGATCAGAATAAAACCATTGTTGTGTTTTATACCCCTACAATCCCCATGCTGAACCCCATGATCTACAGCCTGAGGAACAAGGAGGTGAAAGAGTCCTTCAGGAGGATCATAAAAAGCAAGCTTTTATCTCAGTAAATGCAGATAGCAGAAAAGTGGAGTGGGTTCTCTTTGTCCTTTTCCTTAGGCCTGGCATTAACAAATTTTTTGTGTTGTATTCAAATGAACTCAAATCTAGACTTCCCAGAAAAGAGCTTTGCTTTGGCCAGTCATTATTTAAATATTTCAGCCACTGACAGGGTTTCCAAAGCTTCTGACATTCTGTGAAGGGCAGTTCTATGATCATTAAGACTTCCCACCATCCAGGAATCAATAATCAGGGGTCAGGTTATCCAAAGTTATGAAAAGAGATAACAACTGTATAATGTTATATACAAAAATAAAGGTTGTTTTTCTTTTTATTTCACTTCTTCTTGAGCCAAAATGTCTCTTGAACCACAGGCCATGTTTTCCATATTCCTTTTTATCCATTTCCAAGCAACAGCTTCTCTATCAGTTATTACACCTGTTATTTCTATCTTAAGTACTATTCTACAGTAGAGTTATTTACTTTGCTGCAAAGTTATTTACTTTGCTAAGGAAAAATACATGGGAATGTTAAGGCATGAGCTGGTCCTGATTAATTTGTTCATCCCAAGATTGCCCACCACAGTAAAAGTTTACAGGATAAAATATAACTAATATAATAAAACAAATAATGTTACAAATAAATATAAATATTCTACATATATTTTGTGAAGTATCTTAAAGTTAATTAATTCTATTTTTTTTTTCTTTTTAGAACATTGGCAGTGGTACCACAGTGCACAACATCCCCAAAGAACAGCCAGCTTACATGAATGGTTTGCTCTCTATGGATGTAAAACTGCCCGGGGTAACATGTGAGTGACCACACAATGGAACAGGAACAGGAACTGGATATCAAAGATGCCACTCCATCACCATCAATCATTTTTTTTTCTGTGATGCACCTCCCATACTGAAGTTGTCCTGCTCTCACACCCATATCACTGACATCATTCATTTTACCTGCTACACTATGATTGTAACATCAACTGATCTGATTATCCTTGTCTCCTACATATACATTCTAGTCACAATACTAAGGATATGAATTTTTTATATAAATACCCCATATGACAAAACATGTTACAATGACCTCTGCTAATTCCCTCAGCACTCTGGGGTGGAGATCATCAGGACCTGCTGATTTGAACACAGCTAGTCCCACCACAAGTTCCCTGAGTAGGTCCTCACTGACCCTAGGCCTGGCTGTGCCTCCCCTGGGACCGTCAGGGATTCCAGTGCGGGGGGGATGACCTGGTCCCTGCTCAGAAAAATGGAGGCAAAGTATTGTTACAGAGATAATCTTTGTCATCTGGTGTGACCACCAGATTTCCTAGTGTGTCCTGTAGAGGCCCCACACTACCCGGTACCTTCTTTTTATCTCCTCTGTATTTAAAAAAGGACTTCTTGTTATCCTTGATCCGGGTTGCTAGTCCCAGTTCCATCTCCGCCTTGGCCTTCCTAGCAGCCCCCCTACAATCTCAAGAAAAGAAGGTATAATCCTCCCTGGTGATGGTCCCTCCCTTCCATTGGGCGTACGCCTCCTTAGCTTTAAGATGTTCCTGGATGCTTTTGGTGAGCAATGGGGACTTTTGAGCACTCTTGCCCCCTTTGATCCATGTTGGGATTGTCACCCTTTAGGCTTGGAGGATAGTCTCCTTAAGGAATGACCACTCTTCTTGGACTCCCAACTCCCCTCCCCTCCAGGACCTCAGAGCTTCCCTAACTAGTCTCCTTACCTCATTGAAATCCACCCTCCTGAAGCCCAGGGGCTGTCCGAAGCTGTTTCCATTCTGAATAAAGTTGTTGTGAGCAATGTGTGCTGGTGTTTGCTCCCTGCTTGCTCTGGCTAATGAGTAACAGGATCCATGAGCAATTGGATCGTCATCTCCCTAGTTGTTGGGTGCCGCATGGAATTGGTATCTAACATTTTACTACCCTCATAGTAAGAAAGTCTAATATCTAATCTAAACTTCCCTTGCTGCAACTTGAGATCATTGCTCATTCTTCTATCATCTGCCATGACTGATAACAGTCTAGCAGCATCGTCTTTGTAACCACCGGTCAAGTAGTTGAAGGCTTTTATTACCCAATTTGTCCAGAGTATCCCAGGTAAAGTTCCTTGTGCAGTCACATTAAAACACTCACAGTTCTCACCTGATATTTTCATTCTGAGTTTTGAAGGAAATTTTCTGGACAGATTCTGTCTTTTCATTGAAGAGGTTGTCTATCTATAAAGCATAAATATGGGAGGATAAAAGTAATAATTAAAAAATGCTGTTATTTTCTAAGATTATTTTCATATTTTCTTTTAATTATATACTATATTTACAAAGTAAAAGCTAACAGAATTGAATCAATATTTTCAGCTTTTAAGTTAAACTGCAACATTACATTTCATCCATAAAAAAAAGATGTGCATAAAAATATGGACAAATATACATATTAAAAAGGGCAGGAGAGGTCTCATAAGGTCTCAAGACTTTTTGCGATCTAAGTTTTGCATACATTGTATTCTGTAACAATGAAAGTCAGCTGTATCTCCCTAAATTTTATCTTGAATAAAACACTGTTAAAGTTGTGGTTTTGTAGCACCTGTATCTCTACAGAATTGTGAAGAGCTAACGCCTTCATCATAACAACTTATGCCAATTTCCTTTGATATCAGCACAATTAGTACCACATTCTGTTCTTTGAATGTATGGCATTAATATGATGCATTCCAGGCCAGCGATGTAGTGATTACTGCATTTCCGAACACTGAAATGCATCCTCCTTCCTACAGGTATTGGAGGGTGAGCAAATGGACCAGGAGAGCAATCACACCAGGCTGAAGGAGTTCATCTTGCTGGAATTCACTGATTGTCCAGATCTGCAGGTTGTCCTCTTCTTGCTTTTTCTAATGATCTATGTTATCACAATGGCTGGAAGTTTTGGCATGATCTTGTTAATCAGGCTTGAACCCCAGCTGCACATCCCCATGGATTTTTTCCTCTCCCACTTGGCATTTGTTGACATCTGCAGCACCTCAGTCATTGCTCCTGAGATGCTGGCAATTTTTTTCATGGAGAAAAAAAGCATCTCTTATGCAGGGTGTACTACCCAAATGTGCTTCTTTGTTGCATTTGCAACTACTGAGTGCTTCATCCTGGCTGGGATTGCCTATGACTGATATGTGGCCATCTGTAACCCTCTGATGTATACAGTCACTATGTCCCAAGAGTCTGTATCTGGCTGGTAGGAGATCCTATGCAATTGGGTTTGTCAACTCAGTATTGCAAACAGCCTGTGTGTTTCGCCTATCCTTCTGCAGATATAGCATCATTGATCATTTCTTTTGTGATATCCCCAAGCTACTGAAGCTTTCATGTTTTGACACATTTCTCTTAGAAACTATCTCTGTCATCTTGTCTACTCTAACAGCTCTGAGCACCATTTTACCTATTCTAATATCCTATATCTGCATCTTTTCCACTATCCTAAGGATTCACTCCATCAAGGGCAGAAGTAAAGCCTTCTTCACATATATAACCCACTTGACCTCTGTGGCTTTATTTTATGGGACTGGGGTCTATGTGTACATCCATCCAAACTAAAAGTGTAGGCTGGACACTGGAATGACCATTTCTCTGTTCTACACCCTGGTGACCCCAATGTTGAACCCCCTGATTTACAGCCTGAGAAACAAGGAGGTGAAGGATGCTATGAAGAAAGTTCTGGGAAGAAAGATGTCTCCTAGAGAGAGAGAATTGTGACTATTGCCATGTCTTTTCTGTATAAACCCTCACCTCATTTCTTAATCCTCCTGCCTATTATACCATCAATTATGGAATTAAAGTCTAATGTTCAATTTAAGATGAACTCAAACTCTGAGATTTATTTAATAATGCTATCATACTAGTCATGTTTTGCAGATAGTTCTGAAACCTTCACCAATGAGGGGTGGCTTGGGGTATTGCGCAGCCTTAGGAAGAGAATTTCAATGAATAGATTTTACATGTTGTAGAAAACCTGTTGGGAGGACTTGGTTCTTCTTCAGCATCTGAGTGTTTTGATGTGAGGTTTAGCTATTATCTATAGGTAATTTAAAGCACAAGGCTGTTAGTGTTACCATCTTTTGGTGTACATACATATCCAGGAAGTGTTATTAGAAGCTGAGCCCTAAAAACAGTCTAGTTCCACCACCCCCAGGGCTAAACAATTTTGAAAGGTTATGGCAGACAAATTTCCAGCATGTTAAAGAAGAGACATGAATGTCTTGTGCCTCCTGAGGGTGGGGGAGGGGGCACAGTGACTTCCAGCAGGTGGCAATGGCAGTGTCAGTGGTGGGGGCATGGCAGCAGGGAGCAGGGATCACCTGCAGGTGGCCGCAGTAATGTTGGCTGTGAGGGGGCACTGAGTGGAGACTGCCCGCAGGCGGCTGCAGCAGTCTTGGTGGTGGGGGAGGGGGTGGTGAGTGCCAAGTGGTGATAGGCAGGGGGGGGGGGGGGGGGAGCAGCGGCACCCCCTACGCATCACCAATGAGAAGAGATATGCACTTGTGCACACAGCCTCTTTGGTGCATGCATGTGTGCACACACACACATACTCTCACACATACACACACTCTCAGTATTTTTTCATAGAGATTTCAATTTTGCCCTTGAATATTTTCATGACTTTTGCCCCTTAAGTTTCCAGAACAGATAAGAAGCAACACAGAGAGAGGTTGTTTTCTGTATGCTTAAAGTTTTTGATTAATACAGTATTTTAGACTAAAAAAATGTTTAATTTGTACAGGAAATCTCCAGACTTAAGAGATTCAGAGTGTCGCCTGGATCTAAGTGCCTAATTGTGAATGTGAAGGGGAAGTAAGAACCCATAAATCTGAGATACAGTAGATCATAAAGACATGGTAGTTGATATACCACATTTCTCAATACCAGTAGCTGGTAAGTGGATAGGTGATACTTAGATACATGTTTGCAGTTTGCAGTGAAGTTAGCTAGATTGGGAAAAGGTCTTGCAGTGAAAATATCTACATTCTGTTTCTGCTTCCTTGTACTATGCAGTGCTGGTGCTCTGAAGTCACACTGGGAATAATTACCTATACATATCACAATATTGTGGAAATTACCTCTCAAAAGATGCATGTGGCTCCCTGGATGAGAACAGACATTAGGGCTCTGGTCCCAAAGGCCTCTGAAAAAAATATAAAGGATTCTCCTTCATCCAAATAACCCTCTCTTTGAGACGTCATGTGCACTTTTCATCTTGATCTAGGTAGGTTTGCTCAGTCCTGGTTATAGCTGTGTTGAGGAAAATATACCAACTAAGAACATTATTTTCATTATGATCAATAAGGGCATGGGCAACTTGTGCCACCTTAGTCATAGAATAATAGAATCATAGAAAATTAGGGTTAGAAGGGAACTCAGGAGGTCATCTAGTCCAACCCCCTGCTCAAATCAGGACCAGCCCCAACTAAATCATTCTACCCAGGGCTTTGTCTAGCTGGGCCTTAATAACCTCCAAGGATGGAGATTTCTCCACCTCTCTGGGTAACCTGTTCCAATCAGTGCTTCACTCTCCTACTGAGAACGTTTTTCCTAATATCCAACTTAAACCTCCCTTACTGCAACTTGAGACCACTGCTCTTTATTCTGTTTCCTGTCACCACTAAGAGCAGTCTAGCAAGGTTTAATTAAGCAAGGTACTTCATACATGCCTAACTTTGAAGCCCATGAATATGCCAACTGTCTTCATTCGAATTACTCAGTAGCTTAGAAATTAGAGGAAAAAAGGGCTGGAAGGGAAATGGATTCTTTCCCATCTGTCCATGTTTTTCTTGAAGTGCAGTGCCCCAACACAAAGTACTCTAGGTGAGGTCTCACCCACACTGCACCGAGGATAAGAAGCACCTTCCATGATTTGCTGTACTCCTGTTAATAAGTACCAGTACACTCTTAGCTTTATTTTGCAAAAAATTCAGTGTTGGCCTTGCTGAATAGGACCCTGTGTATCTCTACCCAGTCCAACTCATTCAGAGACCTACCCAGATGGCTGAGGAGCCATTCACAATACAGGTGCCTTTAACAGCACATGCTGCTATTCCCCTCATCCTGCATGGTTTTCTGCTCCTTACAGCCATCAGAGGCAGCATATGCTCCCCCAGCGACCAGTCAGCAACCGGGGAGGGGGGGGTCCCCCAACGGGCAATCTCACTGATGGGGAGGGTCCCGCCACGGCCAATCGCTTTCAGGGAGGGCACCGGTGCTCCTGCCTGCCCCCCCCAACCATCACCTAAGCAGTGAGCGGGCCAGTTAGACGGTGCACCGGTGCTCTCAGGGTGTGCACATGCACCCTCTACGCATTGCCATTGAATAAGGAAATCCTCAGGAACTCCTGGAAATGTAATGTTAAATTGTTTTGTTCTATGAAGCCCTAAAGAATCTGGGAATTACTAATTTAAAAAACAACGCTACGTGAAACTACTGTGCTAGGCAACAAAGGAAGAGTCTTTGCTATAGACCTGCCCAGATTGAAAACACTCCAGCAACCCATTCCAGGCATGTGTGTAGTAGGATAGTGATGTGGTTTACAGTAAAATCTTTCTGTTGTTTATACTTGCTGCATTCATTTTCTATCCACCTGTTCCTTTCTCATCCTTCTTCTCTGTCATAGGTCTCACTAGAGTATGTATTAATCAGCTATTGATTAGTGCATATACAAATTACTCAGAGGCCCCAGTGAATACAAAACTAGGCAAATCATATATGGCTTGCACAGAAATACTGGAAATGTTACTCATTAGTTTTAGAAGTACCTCCAAGGCCAAGCAAACACAGAGTGAATTGGTAAGAGCAGTAAGCAGAGATCAGAGTGACATGGCAAACAGGTGTCCCTATTTTTTGGGAAGTTGCACTAATTGCTGAAATGTAGGATGTGGATGATGTCACCTAAAGATGTTGTAGTAGTTGGTGGAAACTAGGATGTTTAGGCTATAAAAATTAAGTTGTTTTGATTGGTGTATAAAGAAGTGCCTGGGAACCCTTAATACTTTTTACTGAGTTTATGAGTTATATTCTTTCGTGTATCATTCCTGCAGATGACCTGCCTAACACTGTATACCAGCTAGTTGTGCATGTTAGTGTCTAGACTTGTTTGTAAACAATAAACCTGCCCAAGGTGTTTCTCACTAAGAACAAAGTCTACAGTATCTTTATTGCAACAATGAAGTTAAGGACACAAGATCACAAATAATCTCCTAACAGCATGTGCACAGACTATCCAAACTGAGGGAGCCTGTCACATGACTGGTAACACCTAACCCCTTAATATCAGTAATGTATTCAGAGAACGATGGCCCTGACAACACTAGTGACTCCCTGGAGATCTACACAGGGCTGTGTAACTACTCTTTTGCTTTGAAGATACTATTAATTTCTTAGGCAATTCAGGAACAAAGCACCAGAAGTAAATGAAAAGGTTCATTTTGTCTGAATCTGTAATTTGTGTTACACTCAAACTGATAATCTCTAACCCAATAGCCAATGCACAAGGGCCTCTGATACACATAAAACTAGTTTTTGAGTTTATTATTTAGAAAATAATCACTGGAAATAACCGGTAAGTGTAATTTAAGTCCCCCCCCCCCCCCCCCCCCCCCCCCCATTTAACCCCCCCCCCCCCCCCGCCCCCAGTCCCTTTCGCAATGAGCTTCTCCAATTAAAAATCTTAAATTTGCATCTTTTGCTTGCTGTATGGTCAGATGCTCTTAGCAGAGGAAGACCAATTCATTGCACCATAGCCACCTGCTCACCCTGGCACTAGGATAAAGTGAGGTTGGTGCATTTCTTACTCCTGGGATTCAGGGTCTTCTTATTTCTGGTGATTAAGAAAAGATTTTGGTCTTGGGCTTTATTTGTTGATTTGTTTGTTTTTCCTTAAATGGGTAAAACTGGATTTCTTACCTAGGTGATGCCATGAGTAACTATGTTGACAGGGTTATTTGGGTAAATGTGAATGGTTGGAAAAATTGTTCTTTGCAAGCTTTAGGACACAGGTGATCCTTCAGGCACAGGAGCCCTTCCTCAGGCACAGGGAGAGTCTGTTGGTCTTTGTCCTCTCCCTAGGCTCCAAATAGAAGCTTAAGCCTATATGCAAAACGTAGGTCTAAGAAAATGCCAATATATGATGGGGAAGATCAGAAGGGATAGGAGTTAATAGGTGAGAGAGATAGGTGGGGGAACAAAAGAGGGGAATGTCGAGATGTGATAATGCAAATGGCAAAGTATAGAGAGATTACCTGGGGTTATCAGATGGCAGGCAGGTTATAATGTGCTATAAATCCAATGTCTTTATTTAATTGTGCTTTTTTTGTATCCAACACATTTATTAAATGAAGTTCCTAGGCACATGTATGAAAGGTGCTCTTTAAAAAAATTCCCTTTGAATATGAAAACTGGGAGATTGGGGAGAGAAGTTTTCTTGTAAGAAATATGCACCCACAGGTAATTGAGTATTTTTGTTTGATAAATTTTTGGTGTGTGTTCATCACTGTATGCAGCTGTTGTTTGATTTCTCCTGTGTAGGGCCCATGAGGGCATTTAGTGCAGGTGTAAGATTCAGGAGTAGTGATGGTTCTGGACTCTCCCTATGCCTGAGGAAGGGTACCTATGCCCAAAAGATAGCAAAGAATCATTTTTTCAACTATTCAGTTGGTCTAAGAAAAGGTGTCATATTTACCCAAATAATCTTGTCTGCCTATTTCTCTAGATTAACACAGCTACAACCAACACCCCTGAGTAGCTATACGGTAGATTTTGCTTTATAGAATCACTGGTTAATAGAATCAGTCAATTATTTGAATCAATATGGGACAACCAAAACCATCTGTATATTAATTACTTGTAAAAATTGCTCATATTAGAATCACAGTTTTCAGTTTTTGGAATAATTTTACCAGAGAAGTCCAGGGATAGTGCAGTTTTGTGAGGAGCCCTCTGCTGGCTGGCAGCTTTCCAGCCTGCAGGGGGCTGGGAGGGAGAGGGAAAAGTGCAGTCAGGCAGGGGGTGCCATATGCATGAATTGTACATGCACATGGTCCCAGGCAGCCTGGACAGCAGCTCCTGCATAATAGTGGGTGGGGTGGGGAATTGAGCCCCCATATGGAGCGAGGGAGTTGGGCAGGGCTGGGGCCCCAGTGGGGAGAGGGATAGGGACACAGGTGCGGTAGCTTTAAGGGGCACGATTCTGCACCACTACCCTCACTACCTGCACCCACCCCATGCACAGATCTGGGGAGCTGGCCCCCACCCCCATGCCTGAACCTGCAGTGGGCAGCAGCAGGTGGGGAACCAGGCTCCTCTTTCCTGCAGCAGGCACCGCCTCCTGCCAGGGTCATGGGGGTGTGGGCCCAAGTCCCTGGCCATGTAGCCCTGGCAGCCTGGGGTCCCCTGTGGCAGGGCTGGGGGGCCAGGAGGCAGAGGGCAAGGAGCACCAGCAGGGTCAGGGGGCTGTGGAGGAGTGAGTATCCGTGTTCTTAAAAAAATCAGGTCTCCTTTTAATGGAACCAACCAGTTAATAGAATCAAATCACCATTTCCCAAAGTGATTCCAATAAGACGAATCCACATTTATTGGATCAAGCTTCTCCTTGCTGAGCATATAAGGCAAAAGATACAGCTGAGATATCCAAAAAAGCAAATACAGCAAGCAAACGAGAGACCCAGATATACATGTTGAGATCTAGTCTGTCATCACTGTCTTTGTGCAACCTCAGAAGGACATCTTTTTTATTATTATTTTTTTTTTAATGCAAATTTCCTTCTGAGTGCACTGATCATCACAGCCCAGGTTACTCAATGGCCAACAAAACCAACAGCAGAGTGACACAGTTCATTCTTGCAGGATTCACAGATCACCCAGAACTGCATGTCACTCTCTTCCTTTTGTTCCTGGTAATCTATGTCTTCACCCTGGTAGGGAATCTTGGGATGACCATTCTAATCTGGAGTTATTCCCAGTTTTACACCCCCATGTACATCTTTATCAGCAACTTGTCTCTTGTTGACTTGGGCTATTCCTAATCTATTGCACCCAGAGTGCTGATAAGTTTTTCTAAGGAGAGTAAAGCCATTTCATATGCTGGATGTGTCACACAACTGTATTTTTTTGCTGCCTTTGCCACTACAGAATCCTTCCTCCTTGCAGTGATGGCATATGATAGATATGTGGCCATCTGTAACCCACTGCTCTATAGAATTGTCATATCAAAAAGATGCTGTGTCTGGCTTTTGGCTGGCTCCTATGTGGCTGGGATTGCAAATGCAACAATGCTTACCACATGCACCTTTCAGCTGCCCTTCTGTGGGCCCAATGTAATTGATCATTACTTTTGTGATGTCCTTCCACTCCTGAGACTGTCCTGCACTGACACTCATGTCAATAAAATACTACTTTCCACCTTTGCTGGTTCTATTCAACTGAGCACCATTGTGATGATCCTATTTTCTTACCTGTATATTTCTGTTGCCATTTGGAGGATCCATTCCTCTGAGGGCAGGCGTAAAGCAATCTCCACTTGTGCCTCCCATCTGACAGCTGTGGCCATATTTTATGGGACAACATTCTTTATCTACTTACGACCCAGTAGCAGTTCTTCACTGGAACAAGATCAAGCAGTCTCTGTCTTCTACACAATGGTGATCCCCATGCTGAACCCCTTGATCTACAGTCTGAGGAACAAAGAGGTGAAGGATGCCCTAATGATAATGATACAAAAAAGAAAGCCCCTTCAGCGACTTTGATAGATTCCCTTCCAGTCAATGCCGTTTTACAATGAAGACTACCAAACCTTTAGTGCATTTGGTTTCAAGGATTGGTTTTCTTTTTTTAGAGAGAAATCATGGGCTCATGGCTAAGATATTAGACTAGCATTTGGAATACCTGCATTCTACATCTCATTCTGCTATTACCTACCATATGATGTCACATAAAACACTTCCCCTCTTCATATTCCATTTTTCTTCCCAATTCTTTACTGTTGTTTTAAAGTGTAAATTTCTGGGACAGGAGCTACTGTCTATTATGGGATTAAGTGCACATGGAAGTGAATTTAGATTAGTATAGGATTTATAAGGTGGAGGGGGATAGACTTTCTGTGGAATAAATATGTCTTGTTTGGCTTTACCATAATTCATTTTGAAACAGAATTGAGCTAAAGGAGAATAAGTCACTCTTCTGAGGCACCTAGGCTGTGACTGGATTTGGTTCTGGGAAAACCATAACTGCTTAATTATGGGTAGAATTTTGACTGATACCATGTGAAAACAGCTTGCTTTGTGGAGTTAAAAGTCATTAAAACAAATTATGAATATATTAATTTCTGAAGAATTTTTTAGTAAATTAAAGCTAGACTAGAGTAGAGTAAGAAATGCTGGGAATGTTGAAGTTACTTCTGTAAGATGAAAACATGCATGATAGCTAATGTATCTATTAGCTATTTTAAGTACATGATTTCCATTCTTATGCTCATTAACTCAACCAGAAGACTGACATTAGCCTTTGCAGCTTGCACCTCACAGATCCACTGTTTTGGATGTTTTTTCTTTCCTCATATTTATGGAAGAACATCTGCTGATGATCACATTCTGCTCATTAATTTCCTATTATGACCCTATTATAACCAAGGGCCTGAAGAGGCTTGGGCCATGTTAAATATATTTCCATCCACCGAACTGTCCGCAAAATTGAAAAAGTGATCCCCAAGTGTAACAGAGGAAATCACTGCATAATAGTTAGATTTAAAGAGGAAGAAGAAGGTTGGAGTTCCTGTATGCACAAAGATTACTACATTTCTTTATGGTAGACTGTAGACAGGAGACATCACCACCTGCAATAGTCGGCTACCTTTGGTGAAGGTCTAAGACCAGATTGGAAAGTTAGAAACAAATCCTATTTAATCTTTGTGAAAATAAGAGATGCTCATGTAGCCAGAAAAATGAATCTTTTGGCATTTAGCTTTTAGATTCCATTCCCCCCTGTTGCTGAATAGGGTTGGCCAAGTACATGTGTAACTGCCTCAAGTGAAACAGAATAGAGGAGGAAAGCTGCCCTTCTACCTTTGGTCTAAGATTCTAGTGATTAGGGCACTTGCCCAGCAAATACAAGACCCAGGTTCCCTTCCAGGTTTCCTGCCCAGCAAATACAAGACTCCCTTCCTGGAGGAGTGTTCTAATTACAAAGCTAGAGGTTTGCCCTGCATGCTCTTCAGCCTTCTTCTGGAAGTTGACCCACTGGCTAGACAAGAGGGAGATGTGTAAGGCCAAAAAGAGGAGCATAAAGAAATGTAAGTGGATCAGTGGGATATATATTGGGAGGGGGCCTTGGGTTCTGGCCTTTTCCACTGATGATCTTGCCTTACCTTTGCATTTAATCTTCAGTACTCAAAAATAATCAATAGTAGAGAGATATTTTCTGTTCTCTTATGATATAGGGACTAGCATCCATTTGGCTGAGTTAAACTCTCTTTAGCTTGGTGTCCTCTTGGCTTGACAATTCCTTCCTTCTTGGCTGTCCTGTGGCCATTTTCAAGATTGATAGAAGGAGTTGTATGGACTCTGCATAGTCTATGTCCTGATGGCTAGAGAACTTTTCTGGGCAGACTCAAACACTCTCTGGGTGAAGAAAAGATGGGACTCCAACTTTGGCAATAGCCAAACACCAGGCTATCAGGCTAAATGCCAAGAAGGCCCTCCTGTTCCATGAACTAGTCCCTATGGGTGACATTCTGTTCTTTCCTGATTGTTCATTAATATGTTTAGTTTTATTAAAGTTTTGGGGGCTTACTCAGAACATACACAGTTGATTCTATTCCATCCCAGATCATGTGGCCATAGTGAAGCCTTCTGAGCGTGTTTAAAAAGAAACACACAGTCAGTGTACCTCTATCACTGGAAATAGAATCTAAACTGTGCTAGGGTCATAAATAGCACTTCTGTGTTTACATGAGTGCACCTTAAGCCCATCAGCTAGTAGGGATTGGGTTTGGGTTCTTCAAATACCTCTGACCTTCCACAGGTAAGTCTGCAATTTAAGCAATGTGTTATTTGAGTAACTTTAGCAAATTTTGCCATTGTTATTAATTAAACCACTGGTCTGGATCTTTGATTGAAAGGAAACGTGTCCCTCTTAATTTTGTCAGTACTAAACTAACACAAAATACTTTTTGTGGTGTTAACTTCATAGTTCTGCTGAAAATATGTTGTATTCATGTGATGGTTTGATCATATGATTCAATCTTAATCATTATCTTAATTTGCTCATTGTATTTCTTCATCTATAATTATTTCAGTAAAAGTGTAGTAAACTAAAATAAATTTCAGAAAGAATAAACTTCAGAATCTACACTGGGATGGGTTATTCTGTTAAATTACAATTTGGAGACATCAGTAATCTCAGTTAAGAAATCTGCAGGCCTCTTAGCTCTGCTTATAAATTACTATTTGAGTTGTTCAGAACTTCTGAATAAAAAATGGTGACACATGGGTTTAATCAGGAATGGTTGTTTTGGAATAGAAATTCTGGAATAATTGTGTTTGTGGATATGACTTTCTTCAATGCATAGTGCACTAGAATGACAGAGCCATTATTTCTCTTAGAGTTTCCAGTTGCTTCTCTTAGGGTGCATCTACACATGCACAAGATTTCATAGTTGTTACTGAGCAGTCATTTAGTGCCTGCTTAAGCAAGTAGTAAAAGACCATGCAGCAACTGCTGTTACTGCATAGTCCCAGCATCGTCTGGGTGGTTTCTGACACTACTGTGCAGTAGCAATGAGCTACTGTGCAATAGTGTTGGTGTCACAGTCCATGCCTGCCAACACTACATCACCAAACCAATGAGCTATGGCAACACAGTTCATCACTACGGTGACAAAGCGTCTCATGTACACATGCCTTTACACCAGTAGGAATAGTGCAAACTTCTGTAATGCCCTGATGAAGGGTTGTGAAATATTTTTCTCCAATCAGCAGGGGCATGGGAGTTTAGATACTTAGATTTGGATAAACATATGTAATCCAAGAAGGGTAACCAAGACTCGTTAATTTAACCATAATAGAAAAGACATTATCAAGTTTTATGGCTGCCGTTATGCAACAATTTATATGTTTGTAATTACATCAGGTTTGTACACTAATGTAACTAACGATAGGCTGTTAAAACAAAGCATCACCACTAGGTAATGTGTGAGCAAAGAGCAAACTAAGGATTGTTAGATGAAATTGACATAAGGCACGGACATCTCACCTGTATATTGCTATAATTTACAAAGTTGTAAAGTTACTAGAGGGTTGTTTTTGGGTTTTTTTTTGTTCCTTAACTTCTACATGACTGTAAAACAGATTACACAGGTGTAAATATAGTGTCCACAAATATAGTTCAATAAGGTTTTCTAATGATAACTAGCATTCTGGTGCACTTCAGCACATCCTGAACAAATATATCTTAACAATATTTTTTTTTCTCTTTTGGATGTTACACTAGGTGAATAATTCAGGAAGAGTTAACCATTTTTTTCCTTAGCTGAAAGTGATCTAAAACCATGAATCAGGTAAAAAAAAAAAAATCATAAAATATTAGAGGAGAGAGATGTCCCTATATGTTCTTCAGCACCGAATTCATTAAATAGGTCACTTGATTATAGTGTCTAATTGTAAGGAGAAAACTATTAAAAAGGTCTTTAATTTAGCAAAGGAAGACATAATAAAAACAATGATTAGAAGCTGAAGCCAAGCAACTCAAAATTGGATAGAAGGACAATTTATTGAAAAATGATACTGAAAAAGCATGAGGAACAAAGTGGAGAGGAGAAGTTGGGGTTTCCCATCTCTTGAAGTCTTCATATAAATGGCAGATGCTTTTATGTAACATCAACTTTCTTTTGGATGAAATTCATAAACTCATAGAATCATAGTAAAGTAAAGGCAGAAAGGACCTCTAGAGGTCATCTAGTCCAAACCCTCTTTTGAGGCAGGATTATCACTATTCAAGTCATACCATACAAAACCTTGTCTAACCAATTCATAAAACTACACAGTCAACCCTGGTACACAGGCAAACACTTAACAACCTAATCTGCCACAGGTAGCCAATGTCCTGTTGCTGCATGGGTCATTAAAATAAATTTGACACATCCAAGGAAGAAGGCTATGCCTTACACCACAGAGGTAGGCAACCACCCCTCCCATCTGTATCTATGTGACCATGAGGTTAAAATTACTTCCTAAACCCAAACATGGTGATTGTAAAAGCCTGAGGAGACAGACAAGACCCTTTATCCAAGAAACTTTGTGTTTTAATCCAAGCAGGAGCATTAACAAACCCCAGTCCAAATCCCCAGCCCTGGCTGAAGTTAACATCCAATGCTTCTCAGAAAGTTGAGCAACACTCACCCCCACAAAAACAAAACAAAACAAACCACCCTTGACACATGTACCAACAGGAGGATGAAAAAAAGTTCTTCCTTTTCCCACATTGCAACTAGGAAGGCCCATGTGGTTACCCATAGCTGAACAAAGCAAGGGCATAGCTACTCCTAGATCATCCATGGCATATGCTTATTCAACCTTGTCATGCATCCACAGATGCATCACGAGCAGGTCCAGGAAGGTGATCCTCCCCCTCTATGCGATATTGGTCAGGCTGCAGTTGGAGTACTGCATCCAGTTCTGGGCACCGCACGTCAGGAGAGATATGGACAGCATTGAGAGGGTCCAGAGGATGGCCACCTGCATGATCAGGGGACAGCAAGGCAGGCCCTAAGAAGCGAGGCTATGGGACCTGAGCCTGTTCAGCCTCCACAAGAGAAGGCTGAGAGCAGAGCTGGTGGCTGTCTATAAACTTACCAGGGGGGACCAGTGGGGAATGGGAGATCCCTGTTCCCCTAGGCACTACCGGGAGTAACTAGGAATAATGGCCACAAGTTTATTGAGAGTAGGTTCAGGCTAGACATCACGAAGCACTACTTCACAGTCAGGGCAGGTAGGATCTGGAACCAACTTCCAAGGGAAATGGTGCTTGCTCCTACCCTGGGGGTCTTCAGAAGGAGGCTAGATAATCACCTAGCTGGGGTCATTTGACCCCTGTATTCTTTCCTGCCCATGGCAGGGAGTTGGACTTGATGATCTGCTCAGGTCCCTTCTGACCCTACCAACTTTGAAACTGTGAAACCTCTTCATCAACACCTCAGACAATGGAAAGTCCATATCTTCCATAGGCAGTCTATTCCACTGCCCCATGTTTTTAACAGTGAAGATTTTTTTCCTGATATCCAATCAAAACCTACTTTGCTACAACTTTATGCTGTTGGTCTGTATCTTGCTCTCTGCATCAAGAGAGAAAAGATGTTAGTCTTCTTTATGGCAGTGTCTCTGATATTCAAAGATGGCTTTCATCTCCTCTTTTAAGTACTTTTTTTCTTCAAGATGAACATGCCTTTAGCCTCTCCTTGTATGGCTTGACTTTGAAGCCCTTTATATTTTTTGTTGCCCACAAAACTAGACGACACTACTGTAAAATTGATAAACAATTGGTTCAATAAAATAAATGTCAGAATGCCAGGATGTCTCTTGTAGAGAATCACAGGGGTCTCTACTGGGTCCAATTTTGTTCAGTATGTTTTATAATGTTTTATAATGATTTGGATGTTTAATAGAAACCTTCTTGAGCAATTCTGCAGATGACATGATACTGAGAAAGCTTATGAACACATTGGAGGACAGGAGCACAATTCAGAAGGATCTCCACAGATTTGAAAGCTGGGGTGAAGTTAAACAGATTAAGTTCAATTCTGACAAGTTCCAGATGCTGCACCCTGAGAAGAATAACCAAAAAAACACAGATAAAAATAAGTGACATCTGACTGGATATCAGGACTATGGAGAACGAGCTAGGAGTCTTGGTAGATCAGAAACTCAATATAAACATGTAGTGTGATGCAGCTGTACAGAAAGTGAATGTTGTTTTGGTAGGCATTAATAGAACCATTAAGTCAAAGTCATGGGGAGTAACAGTGCCTCTATACTTGTCACTGGTTAGGCCTCAGCTAGAGTACTGTGTGCGTTTCTGGACTTCAGAGTTTAAGAAGTACGTGGAGAAATTAGAAGGGGTGCAGACTTAGATGACAAAAATGAAAAAGGATTTGGAAGGCAAGTCATATAAGAATATGTTGAAGGAAATGTTCATGTTTAGTAGGAAATGGACCAATGGGCAATCTAGATTAAAACTGGATATCACAAAAAGCTTCTTCATTGTTAGAAGGAGTGACACAATGAAATACACTGCCCAGGGAAGTCATTGTGGAATCTCCATGAATGGAGGTATTCAAGAAGAGGCTGAACAAGATTGGTCAGGGATGTGCTAAGAGCAGCTATGCCTATATTCTACTATGGGTAATTCCCATGCTTCTGGGCTTTGATGATTTCCACGTGGGACCAGGAAGGAATTATTTTTCCCTCCTTCTCCTACATATGCAAAGGGTTTTTTTTTTTCTTCCCCCTGTCTTTTTCAGAAGCATTGGATGTTCCCTGCACCCAATGCTCAGGATTTAGACTGGGGGGGTATCAATGCTTATTTTGGGAATAAACCCAGAGTTTCTTAGATAAAGGGTCTTGCCCCTCTGCTCAGGGCCTGACCAACTGACATTTGGGGTTAGGATGTAATATTACCCCATGGTCAGACTGGTATGGTACAAACTATGGGGAGGGGGGTTGCCATTCTGGGGTGATGAAAGATGTCTGAGGGGGGAAGCACTCTACTGAAAGAAGCACTGTGTTAATTGGACCCAACTCCACAGCATCTGTACATATCAGGTGCTTCAGCAGGGCTTTTTGGTGCTTTTATTTAAAGCTTATTGAATCAACTATTAGATAAAAGCACCATAACAGCCCTGATGAGGTACCCAATTTATACAGAAGTCAGGCAATCTGGGTCCAACTAACACAATGCATCTTGTGGGCATGGGTTGGGCTTGGCATAGGGGTGCATGGATTTTAAAGTAAAGTGCCATTTTTTTCTATGTCTGTGATAATCACACTATGCTCACAAGGGTTTACAGGGTGGAATAATAACAAATTCTATTCATAATATCATCTAACTTTCATTTAAGTTAATTGCACTCTTTC
>NW_005842910.1:250048-251538 GCF_000455745.1 Alligator sinensis | reverse complement strand
CATGAGAGCTGGAGGTAGCATTAAAGTTCATAGCTGGTTAGTGCACAAACAAGCAACCTGTTACATCTGGTGTGACAGCTGAAAAGTATGTCTGTGTAATAAAGGTGCTTGCTGAAGGCTCTATGAAGATTAGACCAAGTGTTTTTTTTTTTATATTTTTGCTTAGATATTAAGCTGTATGTTGTTGCTAAGAGCCTAATTAAAGTTTAAGATGTAGTGAGGCCTTGTATAAAGTAAGGCCTAGTAAATTTAGCAAAGCCTTGAAGTAGTAAGGCCCTGTGGTGCAGTTAAAATTACCTTATCCAAGGAATGCAAGACTTGTACTGCTATTGGTCAGTCTAAGGACAGTTGAAGTAAAAAGAATCTGAGTGGTTGTATGTTATCAGTACCATTCAGAAGCTATAAATTGGCTGGAATAGCCAGAAATCATTCTGAAGGAAGATACATATCTGTGAAAAGGATTAGTTAGCTGTTGGTCTGGATCAATGGGCCCGTGGACCTCGAGGAGCCCAAGGACTGAATTCCAGGGTTCTTCCCGGTACCTCTCGGACAGCGATGATTGGGGATGCCTGACTTCGCTGAACTTTGTGGAAAGAGAAAATTGTTGTAAATCAGGCATCAGAGGGGACTGCCGGTAAGTTGCCAGCATGAATTGTTCTTGTCTGTCATTGTTTGTCTTGTTACTATGCGTAGTTGTGTTTTTGTTAAGTCAATAAACATTTCTTACCTTTCTACCCCCAACTATATTCTCAATACCGAACCCTCCGCTGGCGGCTAGGACAATTTGGGACTAGCTTGGTTCTATCTCAGCATATGTTGTCAGCCGAGAAACCAGTGATTGATTTGTCCTGAACCTAAATTCCACATTGTTGTGACTGGACTGTAAAGAGATGTTGTGTGAAGGTAGTTCACACTCATTCTTCCTGTGATATTTTATAGTTAGGGTGGTTTAGAAATCAGGGCTGTTGGTATAATTTGCCAACCCCGTTTTGTTTTTGGCAATTTATTTGGATAAAATTGTAGTATTTCAGTATATTTTGGGGGGGCTTTCCACCAAAAAAAAAGCTTATTAATACCTGCACCTCGCCAAAACAATTATTCTTGCCAAAACAAATATTATTATCAGACAATAAAATGTTGATTCCAACTGCTCAGGGATATTTCCAATGAGGACTTGACAGAAAGGTTAGGGGTAAAGGGAAATTAATGCCCAAGAGTATTTATGACAGATTAAAGAGGATTATTATTATTTTTTGGTTTTGGAATACGCATTGGTAAAGAGGTTCTTAGTTGAAGAAACCGTCTGGCTTCATACCAATGAAGTTGAAACCAACCCTTGATGGTCTCAATTTAATTAAGGTACACATTTGATATGAATTTATCATTACCTGCTATATCCACTATAGAGTTTAATTTGAGATTTTGGAACTGAAATTGTAGTTGAGACAATGGAAGGCCATCCTGTGCTGAAAGACATCCTTTTTGTGCTG
>NW_005842910.1:227766-250017 GCF_000455745.1 Alligator sinensis | reverse complement strand
TCCTGCTGATTTGTAGGGCTGTGCAAGGCTTTGGGTGGTGATTCAGTTCGGAGGAGATTTGGTCCACTTCACTGGCCAACTCTTTGAATTGTATCAGGGGGCAAATGAAAAGGGTCTGAATTGATTTGAAGCTCTCTGAATCGATTTAGAAAAGGAGGGGGAAGGAGGCCATGGGGGGACCCCTGGCAGGCCCCATCCCCTGCCTGCTCCCCCAGCTCCCCTGAGCGGCCCCCCAATCCCCGGCCATTCTCCCAGCCCCTGCCCATGGCTGCCCAAGAACAAGGATGAAACTCCTGCACCAGTATAGTTCTAAGCCCTAGGTTCACTCCCCTACCCAGCAGCACCCAGCAGGACAAATACCACCTTCCCATGCACTATGCAAATGCAGAACAGATGAGCAGTGTTACACTTCATCTGCAGGTGGATTTGAGGTGTTTGGGACAGGAACAATAAGTAAGAACTCAGACCATTCCAGTCATACAGTATATATTGATGTAATGACAGATTAAATGAAGCAAGGCAAAATTATATGATACATTACACATAGGGAGAGTAGTCTGTTGCTTGGCATTGCTACTGACAGGGCTAAGTTGTCAAGCAAAGGGCTTTCTTGTTCTTGTCTCTGCTTGATAAATGTATTCAGTCCTCATCACTTCCCACTGTCCTCCAAACAGTTTAATCTTTATATACCTTTCTTCTTTATCCATACTATATGACTCAAATTGTCTTTCTCCTTTTCTTCTCTACTTCTTATTTCAGAACCCCCCCGCTGTCAGCATATCAGCTTCAGCCACAGCATGACCTTAAGCACTTGTTTATCATAAGCATCTCTCCTTCATTCTACATATGTTTTCTCCCTTCTTCTATTGTGGTCAGCCCAGACATACCCTGTTTTGTGTTAGTTTATATATAATGTTGACTTAAGCTCTACTGTTCATCAATATAACTATTTACATTATCCTGTTGACTGAAGCTTGTCATTCCAGAGTTGACAGGTAGTCTCCATGATAGATGGTTAGTTTTATATTAATAGATTCATAGATATTAGGTTCAGAAGGGACCTCAGCAGATCTTTGAGTCTGACTCCCCGCCCCGGGCAGGAAAGAGCGCTGGGGTCAGATGACCTCAGCCAGGTGCTTGTCCAGTCTCCTTTTAATTACCCCCAGGGTAAGGGAGAGCACCACCTCCCCTGGAAGCCCATCCCAGATTCTGGCAAACCTTACTTTAAAGAAGTTCTTCCTGATGTCTAACCTGAATCTGCTTTCTGTCAGTTTGTGGTAATTATTTCCAGTTACTCCAAGGGGTTCCTTGGTAAACAGAGCATTTCCTATCCCTTTTTGTCCCTTCCGCCTCACCTGATGAATTTGTAGATGGCCACAAGAGCACCTCTCAGCCTTCTCTTGCAGAAGCTGAAGAGATTCAGGTCCCTTAATCTCTCCTCATAGGGCCTTACCTGCAGGCCCCTAAACATATGAGTTGTCCTCTTCTGGACCCTCTCAAGGTTATCCACATCCCTCTTGAATTGTGGTGCCCAAAACTGGACACAGTACTCCAGCTGTGGCTTCACCAGTGCCACATAGAGGGGAAGTATCACCTCCCTGGAACTATTTGTGATGTGCCTGCTAATGCATGATAAAGTGCGGTTAGCTTTACTGAACACTTCATCACATGATGACTCATGTTCATCTTGGAGTCAACCATGACTCTGAGAAACCTTTCTGCTACAGTGCTGCTGAGAGGGTCATCCCCCAGCCTGTAAGTGCATCGGTGATTCCTTCTCCCTAGGTGCAGCACTTTGCAGCATTTGTCCTTGTTGAATTGCATCCTATTTTGTTCTGCCCAATTCTCCAACCTGTTCAGATCTGCCTGGATTTGTTCCCTGCCCACTAGTGAGTTTACTTTATCCCATAATTTGGTGTCATCCACAGAGTGCTCCCCACACCTTTATCCAAGTCACTGATGAAGACATTGAACAGGATTGGTACAGGGACTGAACCTTAGGGAACTCCACTACCCACATCTTTCCAGGATTATGCTGATCTGTCTACCACCACTCCCTGGGGGCATCCCATTAGCCAATTTGCCACCCACCTGATTATGTAATCGTCTACATCACAGCTGTTCAGTTTATTTATGAGAATGAGATAACATATTGAAGGCTTTCTTAAAATCCAGGTAGATGACATTTACCTCGTCTCCTACATCTAAACATTTTGTGACCTGGTTATAAAAAGAAACAAGGTTAGTCAGGCAGGATCTACCTACTATGAACCCATGCTGGTTGCCCTTCAGCATTATTTTTTCCTGGTGGACTCCCATAAATGTGATCCTTTAATAATTTTTCAAAGGATTTCCCAAGGATAACGATGAGGCTAACTGGCCTGTAGTTACCCAGATCCTCCTTCCTCCCCTTCTTAAAAATAGGGACCACAGTGGCCCTTTTCCAATCCTCTGGGGCCTGACCTGAGCACCACGAGGGCTCAAAAAACTGTGCCAGTGGTTCTGCTATGACACTGGCCAATTCCTTCAGCACCCTTGGATGAAGAGCATCCGGGCCGGCTGACTTAAACACATCCAGCCCCTCCAAATGTTCCTGAGCTAAGTCAGTGCTAACAGTTGGTGGGCTGGTTTCCCTCCAGCACTTGTCTATCATCTAATTGGGAGATTTGTCTTGATCCATGTTCAGGAATACAGAAGCAAAAAACTCATTGAACGGCTCAGCTTTGCCCCTCCTATTTGTCACCAATGCCCTGGTCTGCCTTGTAGGGGTCCTATGTTACCCTGTACCTTCTTTTTGCTCCCTGTATACCTGTAGAAGGACATTTTATTGTTTTTAATTTTCATTGCCAGCCTAAGTTCCATTGCAGTTTTCACCTTTCTAACTGACTCCTGCAAGTGTGAGCCAAGTAGGTATACTCCTTCTTGGTACTTACCCCCCTGCTTCCACAGCCTGTATGCCTCTTTTTTTGCCCCTAGGCTTTCCTGAATTTCCCCATTTAGAGGCTTTCTTGTCCCCTTTGTCCCCTTCATGCACAATGGAATTGTCTCCTTCTGTGCCTAAAGGATCGCTCCCTTTAGGAAACACCACCCTTCCTGGACTCCCATCTCACCAGTGACCCTGATCACCAGTGTCTCACTAACTAATCTCCTAAGCATATTGACGTTGTCCTTTCTGAAGTCAAGCACTTCTGCCCACCCTTTGACAGATAGTACATTCAATCAATTGATGGACACTATCCCCTGGGTTACCTTGTATCTGCAGATCCCCCACCAGGTCATCCCCTGCAGCCAACACCAAGTCCAGTGAGGCATTTACCCTAGTGGGACTATATACCTCCTGTGTTAGGTGAAGGTCCTGTATGCAGGTTAAAAACCTACATGAATGGTTAGATCTGGCTGACTGCTCCTCCCAGCAGGTGTCAAGGTAGTTTAGGTCACCCATGACAACCATGTCCCTTGACTGTACAGCCTTTGATAGCTGCCTTGAGAATTTTAGACCCCACTACCAAGAACCTTTCCCCCCTGCCCCCTTGTATTCTGACCCACAGTACCTCAATTTGCCCCTCATCTGGTCTCATCTTTATTATAGAAGATGTGTATTGCTCCTTAACAGAGAGAAATAGCACCTCCCCTTTTTTTCCCCTGATCTATCTCATCTGTACAGCCTATATCTCTCAATGCCTACTGCCCAATAGTGGATAGGGTCCCATCAGCTTTCAGTTAGCCCAACCAGGTTGAAGTTTTTGTTTGCAAACAGGAATGCAAGTTCCTCCTGCTTCTTCTCCATGCTCCTAGCATTAGTATAGAGACAATTACACCCCCTGATGGGTGACCTTGGTGCCCCCTGTCCTGATGCCTACCAGGCCCCTTAGTGCTTACATGGGCTGTTTCAGTACATGGTTCATGGTTTGTTGATTCTAGGCTCTCTATCTTTTACACCCCCATCCCCCAACAAACCTAGTTTAAAGCCCTGCATAGGAGATCAGCCAACCTGTCAGAAAACAGACTCTTACCTTCTGAAGTGAGATGAAGACCATCCCATCCCAGGATGCCCTTTTTGTGGAAGTGCAGATTGTGGTCTAAGAAACCAAAACCTGTGCAATGGCACCAAATCTGGAGCTGTAGGTTGACTTCTCTGATGCAGGTGTCTTGATGCTAGCCATGACCACTGACCAAGTTTGACAAGAAAACCATCTGTACCCCCAACTTCCTAAGCCTGACCCCCAGAGCCCTGCAGTCACTCATGATATGGCCTGGACTGCTTTTAGCTGCATCATTTGTGCCCATATGGATGAGGACCATGGGATAGTAATCAGTGGGCTGGATGAGGTCAGGAATCCTCGTAGTGGTGTCTCGGATCCAAGCTACTAGCAGACAGTACACCTCCCTCGCCAGGGGATACAGACAACAGATGGCTCTCTCCATTCCTCTCAGGATGGAGTCACCCACTGCAATGACTCAGCATCTCTTCCTCCAGCTGTCTGGTTGTCCCTCAGCCTGCATGGTGTGGGATATAGGTGTGGCCTTCCTCCAGTACTTCCAGGGCCTCATATCTGTTCCTGAGTTGCACTGGGGGGTAGGTTGTTTCAGCAATACAATGCCTGGCTCTGGAGGTGACCATCTTCCATACTTCTGCATCTGGTCCCTCCCATGAAGTCTCACCTCTTGGTGATCGGGCCTGCAAAGAATGAAAGTACTCATCAATTTTATCCTCTGCATCCCTGAGGGGATTCTGTTCCTCCAGGTCTCAGGGGCCCTGCCAGGCAACCCCTGCAGATGGGGGGCCAGGGCACTACCGACCCTCCCAAGGACTCCATCTGGGTGGACACTTCAGAGGAGTCCTGGGTGGGAGGCCTCACCAGGGCAGGGTCCCTGGATGCACATCAGGTCCTTACCAGCACAGTAAGACTCCTCCTTTTCCATACACATGAAGTCTTCTTCCAAGGCCTCTGACAGCTAGGGTCTCAGGCCCCTCCTGTGCACTCTCCTGCGCAAACTCCCCTGCAAACTCCAGTGTATCCCTGAAGAGTGTGCCTCTTTTTCCAGCCTGTTTGTATGGCTCCCACCCTGCTTGGCTATATGGGGATGGGAGGGTGGAAAAAAACCCTTCCCATTCTGCTACAGCTGTACCGGTTCCTCACTCCTCCCTCTCACTCTCCTCAGCTTGCCTGCACATTGCTTACTCATTTGCCAGTCAGGCCACTCTGCTTGGTGTGTTTTACAATCTTCAAGAGTTACTTGAAGGTTACTGCTTTTGCAAAGGCAGCAGCAAAAAGTTGGTTCTCCGACAAGCCTCTAGGCCTTGAGATATCTTTCAGGCATGTAGGGTTACTTGAAAAGGGAGGGGCATAGGGAAAAACAGGGACACCCCAGGAACACTGGAACATCTGGGCCAGCTGCAAGCATGCAGGAAGGGGTGAGGGGAAAATCTCCCCATACTTTCAGTACAAACATATGGACTCGGGACACCATGTCCTGCCACAGGCAGCAGCAAGCAGAAGGGAGTGGGGGGGGGGTGGGGCGGAGAGGTCTCAACTCTCTTCACTTGTGTCAGGAAGTATGGAGGGTGGTGTTTCCCCCATCCCTATGCTGCTGTCTGGGAGGCTCAGGCTCTGGTATAGCCCAGAAGAGTGTCCCCAGCTCCATGCTTAGGTGCGGGCTGTGAGAAGGATTTCCCCTTCCTGCCCCAGTTTGTTTCCATGGGAAATCCCTGAGGATACTGGGGGATGACCTCTTAGTACAGTCATCTAATTCTTTTGCTGGTGCTGCAGACCAGTGAGAGCTCCAGCTGGTCATCAGCAGTGCAAACTGTTATTCCTTCTACCCTCCACCTCATAGTCTGCCCTATTCCTGCATAGCCATACACATGGTACAACATCTTCATTGCTTATGGAAAGCAATGATGCAATTAGAATAATCTCTAGAGCCACCTTCAAGTCCATCTTCTTCATGGCTGGCTTGCAGGTGGACATGGGGAACTTGGTAACCCATTTCATGAGCACTGGTCATGCTTGGTGACACATATGGAGATCATTGAGGGGCCTAGAGATGTTCAGATAGGTCCTAAAAAGGTTACCCTGGACTTGCAGGGGAATGCAACCTGAAAGAATGTTCAAAGAGTATGTTGTTGGGTGGCACACTCTGTTGGGAAATATTATGAAGCTCAGGGTGTTCAAAGCGAGGGCATCCAATAAACTGAGTCAGTGGACTAGACACCAGCTGTGGAGGTAATCTAGGTTTCCAGAGCTATGCCCAGGCCACTGCAGGGCTTCCTCATCTGCTTCTTAGAAATATGGGAAATAAACCCCTGCAAACCTATTAGCACAGGAAACCAAACACCCTTGAGATCAAATAATAGTTGTAACCACTAATATAGAATATGCTGCTTGTTAGAAAGGGGTATGGAATACACAAACTGTGAGTCAACAAACTTTTTGATTCAAAGAATAGACATAAAATATTTTTAAATAGCCTTTATTTTGTATACATTGTTTTATGATCATTAGTCTTTCTCATGATTTTTCAAGAACCTGACCCCTTGAACTCTGTAGGGCAGAAACAGTGAATGACAGAAAAGTCCTTCATGGGAAATCAAAATCCCCATCAGTGCCTGAAATGTCTAAATAATGGCTGATAAAAGTAAAATGTTTTGTGGAAAGTCTAGTATTGAGTTCTTTTGGATACAAGACAGACAGATTTTGTTAACTGCAGGCCTCAGAAAAAGGACATGGATAACTAGGTGACATACTGATGGATACTGGGCTGCACTCGTACCAGTGTTGCCAGCTGATCCATGGAAGTGATTATTCTCTCTATTCAGCATTGGTTAGGCCACATCTGGAGCACTGTGTTCAGTTTTGGGGCCCCCACTATAGAACGGATGTGGACAAATTGGGAAGAATCCAGCAGAGGGCAACAAAAATGGTGAGGGGTATGGGGCACATGACTTATGAGGAGAGGCTGAGGGAACCGGGCTTATTTCATTTAAAGAAAAGGAGACAGAGAGGGGATTTAATAGCAGCTTTCAACTACCTGAAGTGGGGTTTGAAAGAGAATAGAGCTAAACTATTCTTAGTGGTGGCAGATGACAGAACAAGTAGCAACTGTCTCAAGTTCCAGCAATGGAAGTTTAGGGTAGATATTAGGGAAAATTTTCCCACCAGAAGGGTAGATTTAATAGATATCATAGACATTAGGGTTGGAAGGGACCTTGCGAGATCATCTGGTCCAACTTCCTGCCCAAGGGCAGGAAGTCAGCTGGGGTCAGACGACCCCAGCAAGATAATCATCCAAACGCATCTTGAATGTATCCTGACTAGGTGCTTGAACCACTTCTGAGGGGAATCTATCCCTGACTCTGGAGACTTGGACGGTAAAGAAATTCTTCCTTATGTCCAGTCTAAAATTGGCTTCCAACAGTTTGTGAACGTTGGACCTTTGTTTCCTTGGGGTTGCCCTGGTGAACAGACATTCTCCCAGGTCCTGATGCACACCCCTGATATACTTATAGGCTGCCACCAAGTCTCCCCTGAGACTATGCCTTTTCAAGCTGAAGAGTACTGTGCCTCTCACCCTCTCCTCATATGGCCTGCTCTCTTGACCACTTATGATGTGCATAGCCATCTTCTGGACTCTCTTGGGCTTCTTCACATCCTTTCTAAAGCGTGGATCCCAGAGCTGGATGCAGTACTCCAGCGGTGGCCTCACCAAATCTGAATAAAATGGGAGAATGACATCTTGGGTCTTGTTTGAGATGCATCAGTAGATGCAAGCCAGAGTTTTATTTGCTTTGCCAGCTGCAGCATTACATTGGTGGCTTATATTTATCTTTTGGTCAATCATGACTCCCAAGTCTCTTTCAGATGTAGTTCTAGTGAGTGAAGCACTGCTGAGCCTATAGGTATAATGTGGGTTTTCTCCCGAGGTGGAATACCTTGCATTTCTCTATGTTGAAGGTCATCAGGTTTGTATCTGCCCAACTTACGAACCTATCCAAGTCAGCCTGGATCCCCAGCCTATCCTCCAGTGTACCTGCACTTCCCCACAGTTTGGTTTCAAAATACTGGAACAGGTTACCCAGAGAAATGATGGGCTTTCCATCCTTGGAACTTTTTAAGACCCAGCTAGATAAAGCTTTAGCTGGGATGATCTAGTTGGGGATGGCCCTGCTTTGAGCAGGGGGTTGGACTACATGATCTCCTGAGGTCCTTTCCAACCCTAATTTTCTATGACTCTATGATTCTATGCTGCTAATCTGAGGGTGGCTGTGAAAGAGTTAACGATGAAGTTCATCTCTCCTGTCTGCTGTCTGAGAGGGAAAATGTTAGCTTCTTTCAGCATAACCTCTCCAAGCTTCTATTCCAGCCAAGAAAAATCAGCTCCCCTGCTTAAGATATATGCCACAATTTGGAACGGTTGCTTTTTGGGTTAAAAAAGTACACATAGTGTGTGAGTAACTATGGTAATCAAATCTTATTGGTAATGTAAAGTTCATGTAGTATAATGTGCTGAGAAACAAAGATTCCCAGGATATAATGGCATGCAAGATATTGAAACAGCTACGGACATCATTTTATGACTTTGTTGGGTACATGAGCTGTGATTTATAATACAAACATTTTAGGATCACAGCATCATCATGTGCAATACTATGTAAAACAGTGACGTTGCCCAACTAACATAAATATATCTTTATACAACTATCACCACAGAGAGAAGATATTTGTTTTATATCTCTTCTGTTAAACACAACATATTTTTTCAATGCTGTATTATGACAATCAGAACTATTACCTCAATATTTATAAGAAAAATAGTACCTGCATTTACATACACTGAAGAATAACTTTCTGGCTTATTGTTCTCCACAGGGCATTCTTCACCTCCTTGTTCCTCAGGCTGTAGATCAGGGGATTCAGCATGGGGATTACCATGGTGTAGAACACAGACACCACTTTGTCCTGGTCTGCCAAGTCACTGGAGCTGGGTCGCAGATACATAAAGAAGAGTGTCCCATATAATATGGCAACAGCAGTCAGGTGTGAGGCACAGGTGTTGAAAGCTTTGCATTTGCCTTCAGCAGACTTGATCCTCAGGATGGCAAAGATAATATAAAGGTAGGAGATGAGGATGATCATAATGGTGGTTAAGGTTGCTAGAGCAGCAAAGATGAAATGCACCAGTTCATCAAGGCGAATGTCAGAGCATGAAATTTTTTGGAGTGGGGGGATGTCACAGAAAAAATGGTCAAGGACATTGGAGTGGCAGAAAGAGAGGCTGAAGAGAGAACTGGTATGGGTGATTGCATTGACAAAGGCACAGATGTAAGAGATGACTATCAGCTGGATGCAGACTTTCTTGGACATGATGAGGTGATAAAGCAAGGAGTTGCATATGGCTATAAAACGGTCATATGCCATTGCAGCCAGGAGGCAAAGCTCAGTATTAGCACAGAGAGAGAGAAAAAAAAACTGAACCATGCAACCAGTAAAAGAAATGTTTTTATTCTCTCCTAAGGAAATGACCAGGGCTTTGGGGGCAATAACGGTGGAGTAGATGACATCTAAGAGAGACAAGTTGCTGAGGAAAAAGTACATGGAGGTGTGTAACTGGGGGTTGACCTTTATCAGTGCTATCATCCCGAGATTCCCTATCAGGGTACAGAGGTAAATGAAGAAGAACAGCATGAAAATGATAACTTGCAATTTTGGGTTGTCTATAATACCCCGGAGGATAAAGCTAGTCACCCTGGTGAAATTTGCAGAAGCCATTTGTTCCACAGATGCTGTCTGCTGCTGCTGAAGAAGTCAGTGCTGGGGTGAAAGCAGCAGATACCACAGGAATGTCTCTAACTGTTCACTGATGTACAGGAAAGATGTTTAGTATCTATGGGTTAAGAAAAGTGATGTGTAAGAAGAGTTACAGACGAATATAAAGTGCAACATGTTAGAATTGTTTCCCTTTCTAGGTAAACACTTTAAGAGTTTCAGAACTTTCAGAGAAAAATCAAAATCCATAATATTTTAGTCAAATTCTGAATTATTTTCACTGAAATATGATTTTTTTAAATGGTGCCACACTGTGCCTTGGGGGAAAAAAATAATCTTACAAGTACGTCTAAATGAATCATAGCATGGAAAATGCCAGGCAGTGTGGCAGCATTTCCCAAATAAAATGTACAGTTTTATTAGGTTGCCAAAAAAGTTGAACTTTTCCATGTAAGATTTCAATGAAAATAATTTTTTCTCATTATTTTTTTCAGTTTTTTCACAGCTAAATTTGGAGCATGCAAAGCACTAGTAATACCTCATCAAGAAAATGCTGTACAACCCTGATCACTCCTGCTAAAAAAAATATGAAACTAAACTGGGACACAAAGAAAATGAGGTAACTTGTTTGATCAAGAGAATGGGGAGGTTTTCTTATGAAAGGTGACCAGAAGAGCTAGGCTTGTTTAACTTACCAAAATGGTTCTGGAGCTGATCTCCAAAAGAAGTTCATTGAGCTTTTCAAAGGTGATGAGGGAAGTCAGATGCATGTTCCTTTGAAATTTTATGGGACTTGGTCACTGGTTTATCAGTAGTTTTAATATCTCTTCCATTCTTCCTTTGTCGGAAAGCCCATGAACTTCAAATTTTTAAATCTATTTACCATCTTAACACCTCTTAATAAATTATTGTCAGGCAAAACTGAGAAATCTAATTGGCCAAAATCCTGTAAGTGGTCTTTGGCACAATGAAAAGTTGAACCTAGACCTCTGAATCATTCAGGCATCGGCATCACATCACCCATCAACATTTAATTTTGTAAAAGAAAACCTTATGATGGAATTGGATGTTTTGAAACCTTTGACCCAATGCCACTAAATTCAGAACACTATCTCTTCCTTGGACACACACAAGGCTTAATTATAATTGTTGGGCTTGTGGATTTGTGGAACACTCCCCCCTCCCCCCCTCCCCCCTTGCAACATAAATAAAAAACAGCAGTTGAATCGAGAGTATGATTTAGGGTGCTGTTACAGGTTACGTTTGAAACATTTTAAATCTGTGAAATGCAATGCATCATAAAGATAGAACAGTTTCAGAGCAGTCACGGTTGAAGACTCAATGCCATCTCAGACCTCCACAACTGTGACTTGCCACTAGAGGGCCTGACAACCAGGGGCACAAATAGAAGCTAGGACGCTCCTTGCTTTGGGTGGGAGAAGATGGGGGAGGATAACATGTGTAGCTTGGAGGTAGAGAAATCATGTGGCTTCTCTCACGCTGCAGCCAGCAGGAGCCAGAAGGAGCCAGTCAGAGCTGTGGGTAGGAGGCGGAAAATCTTGCAAAAAGAAGAGTGTTTGAAGTGAATGGGCAAGGGAGAGAAGGAGAGAAAAGGAACGAAAAAAGAATACAAATAAAAATAAAGGACCACAATTTTCCATTCATTTCACTGAATTGGGATTGGTTGGATTAGTACTCACATCAAGCAATGCTGAGACCCAATGAGCTTGATGCGTGCCACACCAGGGAAAAAGGTTAGCACTCACACCAGGTCAGAGCTACACGCAACTCACACCGGGGGCAAAGCTGAGATCCAAGGGACTCACTGCATGGGTTAGCTAAAGGGAGTGCGTGGGTTGGAGGAAAGGAGTGGGAAAAGCTGGGAACAGTACATCCTGGGATTCTAGAGGAATTAAAATAGAACATTTTATCTCCTCGAAGCAGACAACAATACTCTGAAATGACTTGGGAAAAATGGATCAAAGATAAACCTCATTTGACCTGGCATAACTTTAAAATATGGGTTAACAACCTGGTAATGAGTGAATGCTCCCATGTTAAGTGTCTTTATGGCAGTTTAAAGTAACCTATAACACCACCCCTTATGTATACTATAGCCATGATTTTATAATGCACAAAAACCTGTACTGGCACACATGAGAATAGACTTCATTGGAGATCTGGAGAGGAAGTAGAACATTTTAGAATGCCAGTCTACACTATAGCTAATCACTCATACTTCTATTTTCAATATATGTAGCTTTTACATAAGTACTCATTGGTACTCCTCAGAATTCTGGAGACATCAATATCATTTCCAACGTTAATGTGGCATTTTGAAGGGAAGAAATTGGAAAGCAAAAATATACTGCTCAGCCAGCTGGGTTTTTTACTTTAGTGAATCTAGATTCCTCCAGAAATTACTACTATAAATTAGAATTATGTCCAGCTGCCTGAGAGAGAGAAAGAGAGAATATCTATCATACATCATCATTTGAAGCCTACCTGCAGGAAGGAATTATGTGGCATTTTGAACCAGAAGAGGCTTACATATGGAGGGTGATAGGTTTGTTTATATATTGGTTTAATTAGCATTTTGGGGTAGAATCCCTAGACACCTCAGAATCTGAACAACATACCAGGTCCAAACAGGTTCATAAAAACATTGTTCATAGTTCCTGGGGATAAAGAGACACAAAAAAATCACCTCTAAACATTTGTAAATGTCATGATTTTGAAACTTTTTTTTTTTCATTTTAAAGCGACTTGTTCCTTATTTTTCAGCCAACAATCTGTACAATGTGTAAACATTTAACTCTGCCAAGCATTTACAAAGAGTGATATGATCTGGAAAACAGAAGATGATTAGGAGATGATTTTTTTTCAGTTCACTAAATTCTATAACCATGTGGCTAAACTTTATCATTGTTTGTGGCACTGGAAATATAAAATCCCAATCCCTCCTAATTTTCAAAAGAAATGAAGAGCTGTACTGCATTGGGGTTGAAGGCTGGGATTTTAAAAAGAAAACCCTTGAAAACTCCTGTCCAAAGGGCTCTCCTAGGAGTCGGTAGTCCAGACTCCTTGATTAAATTTTAGGTGGTCAATCACCATAGACTGTGGTCCATTTGATTAATCCCATGTTTTTGTTTTATAGTGAAGCTTGGGGTACATTAAGTACATTTAAAAATTCAATGTATGCATTACTATGAAGTATACTAATCCATCTTTTCCTCTGTGAGGGAATAACCCATTCCCTAAGTACATTTTAAGTTTGCAGGGCCAAATTCCAAATAGTCCTAAATGAAAGAAAAGCACATAGTTCATTTTATTTTTGCTCACTTAATGAAAAAGAGTGCAAGTGAGATGTCATTCCCACTGAACTATGATTATAGATAACTAAATAGCAATCTAATGCCAATCATATTTGAATACTAATGATACATTCTGTACCTTAGTGCATGGAGGGAAGTGTAGCAGTCTGCGTGATATTCTCTTCCCTTCCTGGTCATCTAAGTGTTCTGCTTTGATTGCCTCCTTGGCATTTTTGGTCATCTAAGAGTCAAAAATGCCACATACACACACAGGATTTCTGGATGCATAGCCTGCCTACATACATAGTAGTCTATATGCACAGACCAGGCACATTCACTGCAATATAATGGAGAAGAAGGACCAAGGGACAGACTCAAACTTTATTTCTTTTGCCCCCAATAGCTGAGTGCCTAGGAGGCCAGAGAACCTGTGTTCTAGGCCGTCCCTGCCTGAGGGAACCTGACTTCCCAGCATATCAGTCAAACCACTGCACTGCAACTTAAGCATTACCCAGGGGCCCTCTCCAATACACTATCTGAAGTTGAGCCACTGCCCTTTTGTTTACTGTAGTCTTTGGAAAAGTTTAAGAAGGGGTGGATGGTTTGTTTCTGCATCACTTAGAGGAAGGATCTTTTTAGGCAGACTAGTAGCCACCTCACTGATCCTCCCACCATCTGGTTTGCAAACTTTCTCCTAGCCCCATATATTTCAAATGCTTCATGCTTCTGTCCACCCAAGAGGAAAGCTTCAAAAGGAGCACCAGAGAGCAGGTTATTGATGGCTAGAAAATGGTATTTAGAGGTTTACTTTTAGGAGTTGGTTTGTAGGTAAAGTAGATATAGCATTAAAATAATGGTCCAGGACAGCAGCAAGGGTTAATTGATTTATAAAAGCCTGTTTGTGACAGATTTTTTTCAAGGCCCACTGTGTCTGACACAGGCAAGAAGGAAGCAGACGCAGCCTGGGAAACTGAAGACATGTGCCACTCTGTTCTACAACAGAGATAAGGGACTCTGCCACATTGGCCAAGTCACAGTACCCACTGTAGAGCCTTTAAGATTTCTGGTGTTGGTAGATAGACCAAATTCGAAGGAGACTGGTAAAAGCTCAAATTAAGATGTGTGCATGTGATAGGTTTGTGAAACAAAGGAATTTGCTGACAGGACAGAACGTGGACACTATGATGACCACAGGGAGGCTAATCAATAATGCCAGAAATGAAGATTCATTGGGAGGGGATAAATAATACAAAAAGAGGGATTTCAGAGGAACAAAGAGATCCCTGACAGGGGAACCTGAAGTTACTATGGACAGAAGGCACACCACCAGCTGCTCTCACTCACCCCACTGGTAGAACACCTGCCAGCCTCTCCACTGGGTGAGCCCCGTGTCTGTGGGACTCACCATGAAATTCACACACACATTAGTGTGGTGAGATGCCAGGGTGCTGGGCACATGTCCCTGGGCTCCACACCCTAAGTGCCTCCACCCCAGTGACCCCCAACCAGGGAGGGTACACAGAGCACTGTATATAGCCTGCACAGAGAAAAGGATGCTTTATTGGTGATGGGTGAAGGGGATCTGTTACCAAATTTGCCCATTACTTTGGGGTGTGCTCATTTATTAGGGATAGTTTCTAGGGTCTTGGTGATTCTGTCAATGTGCTGCTTGTGTTACTATACAGAGCTGTATTTCTTCCTTCTGCAAGCCCTCACCCCCAGTGGAGCTATCTTGCAGGACTCAATCTCGATGGGACTGGGTTCCTCCAGTCACCAAATCAGTCATACACACAAACACACACAAATTAACATGACACGCCTGACCTGGCCGGGCTGATCAGCATGGACAGGCTGACACCCTCATATGCCAAGAATCAGTTCATAAGAGCAACAATAAAATGCAGTCAGACACAAGCACACAGGTAAACAGAATCCCTCTGAATCCGGCTGGGTGTCCAGCTGACACCCTCATGGGCCAGCATTCAGTTCATAAGGGCACGTCTGAGTCAAACTGGGTCAATCAGCCTATACAAGCTGATCCCCTTATGTGTTTCAAACTCAGCACGTCCCAATCTTTGGCCTCTTGATGAGCAGACCCCACAATAATTTGGGCTTCACAGGGATCTTTAGCATAGGTAAAAGAAGCGTTGCTGCAGAGCACGGGAAGAAAGAGAAGCAGAGAAGGAAAAATATACACAACTACTACCAGTTTGACTATAAAAGTTATTTATTGCTAAGCATATGAAATATATAATAGTACTAGTAGTAATAGACATGCAAAAGAAAAACAAACACCAACAATGACAATACTACCCTGGTTTCACTAAGTATTTGGGGAAACTTAGCTCAAGCTTAACTGATACAGTTCAGGTTCAGAAGTTTATGCCTAGAAAGAAGACAGAGAACGCTGGGATCTCACCTAGTCCACGGTACTCAGGCTGCAAAGCTGACAGGCACAGTCCGTAGCACAATCCTTGAAGAGAGAGACGATCTGTCTCAAGAACGACAGGGAACGTCCCAAGAACGACAGGGGATGGTGTCAGCACAGGGGTTTTCTTCTTCTCCTTCTTTCCTCCTGCTTATACTTCTTTTCCTTCCTTTTCCTCTTCCTCTTCTCCCTCTAGCAGCACACACACTTACAGATTTTTATACCCTCAGTTCAGCTGCTTTGAAGCACCCTCAGTAGTGTAAATCATTGTCTTTTCTATTGACAAGGGGTTATCTGGTTTGGACCATCTCAGGAAACTGATTGATAATCAGGAAACACTTAAGATTAGGGAGTAACCCAAATACTTGGGAGCCAGCTTGAAATTCCTATGGGTGGCAGATATACTGATGGGATATCTCATGGTTTCTTCAGGAACAATAGATAGCTTGCAGCATCAGGATTTTGGATTTTTACTTGTTGTGCACAAGCCTCAGCTTAGCATGACTTTTCCAGATCTTACTATAGTCTTTTAACAGACTTAAAACAATTATTGGGGTGCTCATAACCTTTTGTGGAGAGGACTCCCACCAGTCGTCTCGGGAAAGATATGACAACACCTGGGATTAGGGCTCCAGCAGGCTGGATGCTGTGATGAACCCTTAACCATTGTTCAAATGTTGCCCATACCCCCTCTGACTCGGTCTCTTGCCTCAGCATTCCCTAACCCGGCAACCGAGTTTTAGTCAATCAAGTTTATCCCCATCATGCAGTGCTCCCCTGCTTCTCTGGTCCCAGAATTCACTGCAGTCTCTGCTTCAGGCTTTTTGTTCTCCATCTCTCATGTAAATGAATGGTCATCTGGTTCCATCTTGGATGTAAATGAGACCTAGGGCAGTTGGTTCACTCTTGTCACCCTTATCTTGAGAGTCTTAGGTGCGTCTCTCACTGCATTTTAATCAGTTTCGTTTAGGTAGAGGAGGGGAGGGAGTGGGGGTGAGTCCTTTGTGAGTCAGACAGACTGCATCCTGTGCCAGGGTTGCCCAAGAACACACAGCTGAGATGTAACAGATCTGTGGGTCAGGGGAAGGTTTATGTGGTTTAGGAGGGAGTGAGGAATAGGGTCTTGTTGGGGAGGGAAGAACAGGGTCTGTGTTTCTGGAGGGGAATAAAGTGCTTTTCTGAAAACTGTCCACAGTGAATGTCATGCTGGGTGTGTGTGGTGGGCCTGAGGCCTGGGGCTGGCTATCCAGGTGGCCTACAGAGGGAAGTGCAAGAGGAGGTGGTCCACCAGCACCTCTCGCACCCAGCACCCTGGCATCCCACTGCCAGGTGTGTGGCTCATCCAGTGCCTTGGTGGGTGAGGCTGTCACTGTCACTACTGCCACAGCTGGTAGACCTGGTGCCAGGTGCCCTCCACCCATTGCACCTCCTCTGCCCAGGCATCGCAAAAGAACTCCTCACACAGGCTACAACAATGACATGGGGCAGTGGAGGCCTCTGTGACCTCAAGTTGGGCAGTGAGAGTCTACCAGTATCCCTTCAGGTACCTGAATGTGCACTTCACCAGTGCATGGGTCTGGCCCAGAAATCTATTGAAATGTGCCTGGTGGGGGGCCAGCTGGTGGTGTAGGGCCATGTGAGTCAGGGGAGGAGTGGGTTGCCCACTCTCCACCAGGGCTGGCAGGGTAGAGTTCCAGAAGGCACTGGCATCATGCACACTTCCCACACAACTGTTGCTCCCATTTGTGAAGGCACCACAGTGGTCAACAACATCCTGCAGCATGCCGGAGTGGAAGTCCCACCCACTGTAGTAGGGGCGGTCACTGTGGGGTGGGCAGATCATGGGGATGTTGGTCCTATCCAGGGCCCTGATGCACTGGGGGAAGCCCAAGGTGTGGAACTCCACCAGCACCTTCAGGGGGTTGTGGACCTGGAGAAAAGTGTACCCCAGCACATCCTGGAAGGTGCTACAGACCTCTAGGGTGACCTCTCTGGTGCTCACCTTGCCCAGACGAAAGAGGTAGCTGATGTAGTGTAGGCTGGTGATCATGACCAGCTTGAGCAGGGGTATGGACAGCCAGGTCTCCAAGAGGACATGACAACCACATGGTGGTGGCCTACTGCTCCAGGTGCAGGGGGAACTGATTAAGGATCTCCTAGAAATTGGCCAGGTCATCCAAAAGGACTCCAGCCACTGCTCATTGTGCTACATGATGTGAATCAGCAAAGCACAGCAAGCAGGGTGGCAAGCAGGAGCCCAGGGCTTGGGTCTTCACTCCCAGGGCCTGGGGGTGGAGCAGCCATCACACGATGGGCACAGACTCTGGTGACAGAGTTGTAGAGGGCTGTGCCAGCATGCTGAGCCTGCTCTGGGCCAAAAAGGCAGGTGGCCAAGGAGCACCACATGGGGATGGCTTTTAAAGAGGGCCCCAGGCCACAGGCAGCTATGGCTAGAGCCTCCATCTGCCCCTGGCTGCTGCAGGGGGTTGCGCAGAGCCAGAGGAGTCTGGGAGCAGGCTAGTGCCAGGAAGGGCAAATCTGCTCCCAAGTAGCTGCATGTGTAAATGCCTTCCCAGGGCAGGTTTATTCCTCAGTAAATTACTGTGCAGTAAACTCATATAGCACTAATTGCACATGCAGATGTGCCCCGTATGGCCTAAATCAATATCTATTAGAAAGTAGGACTTTTTTACATACACCTGCAAATTTTCTAAAGGCTGCCCACAATTGGAGGCAGATACTAAGAAGTACTCATCTCCCACTTAAGCACCTGAGTTAGAGTGCTTAATTTCTATCTGTTCTCACTGAGACCAGGGGTTAAGACCTTTTTAATTTGTGGAGTGTTTATATGGGAGTTGAGCACTTTGAAAAATCTGGCAATGTGCTAAGGCACCAAACTAGGGGTAGCATGGTCCTTTGCAAGATTTTTTTGTTACAAAAGACCCAATTTAGATTATTCTCAGAAATCAAGAATTGGAAGTGGAGAACTCACTAATCAATAAGTCTTCCATTTACTGATAGTGAAATAGTCTCAGGATTTACATTCATTGAAAAAATACCTTCCTGCCTATCAGCCGCTTAAATGCCTCTTTTACTACTTTGTTCCTCAGAATGTAGATCAAGGGGTTCAGCATGGGGATTCCCAGGGTATAAAACACAGAAATGATTTTGTCTTGATCCATAGAGTACTTTGAATTTGGCCATAAATACATGAAAGAGCCCGTTCCATAGAGAATGGTAACAGCCAAAAGATGGGAAGCACAGGTAGAAAAGGCTTTGTTTCTGCCTTGTGTGGAATTCATCCTTAGAATAGCGGATATAATATATATGTATGAGACCAGGATGATTAGGATAGTAGATGTGACAGCAGCTCTGTCTTAACATGCTCAATGTAATCTATTTTGATTATCAGCATATGGTGTGTGTTTATCCAGAGACTTTAACTCTCCTTTTGAAAACCAGGTGACATATTGTTACCTCAAAGGCATAGAAGATGTTCTTATGCTATAAGGAGTACATGTCATATATTTCATAGTATGTATGCAAAATAACACCACAACTCCGTACATATGTATGCACAAAACTTTAGCAGAATCTATTAAACTTAAGAAATGTAAAACATCTTTGTGTGGCCAAATATCAGGGATTCCTAAAATAACTCAAAATTCGTACTGACCTCATCCTACACTCCCACCAGGTGCACAACATTTCACTGACATTTGAAACTCCTTCAAGGAGTTTTAGTTTGCTGCCCCTACAACCTTGGAGCAAAGCACTGGGCTCCGTGCTGCTCCACGGCTTTGCAGGAAGCCCTGCAGGCAGCCTGACAGCAGCCTGGGAAAGCAGGTCCAACCAAGAAAAGCAGCAAGCCTGATCTTTCCCCCTCCCCAGAGCCTGCCTGCCTGCTTGAGCTTCATGGGGGCCCAGTGCTTCCCTCCATGGCTGTGCTGCCCCCTGGGACTGCCCGGGCCAAGTGCCTGCTGCTGGGTGCCGACTGGGGGGGCGCCGCTGCCACAGAGGGAAGCACCAGCTCTCTCTGCAACCCAGGGTCTGTTCCGCCCACCAGCAGCTTGCCCTCCCTACTGGAGAGGCTGGTAAGTCAGTGGGGTGTGTGCACGACATGGGGGTTTAATCAACCCTAAATTAAAGTGGTGTTTTTTAAAACCCACCACTTCAACTTAGGGCCCCCATTTTGTCTACACGCGCTTACAGTTACTACTGCAACTGTCTAAGTAATTCATGCAAATAACAGAGTTTTTATTCAGACCTGAACTTAAGAATCCCACGGACAAGTGAACCCACACATAGATACTATCATTTTGCTGGACCTGTACAAAGCAGATAAATTTGCATGACAATTTTAGCAAGACCATTGATTGGACAAAATGCTACTTGAGATCCAAAATTAAGCATGCTAGTGTTTAATATCAGGAAGATTTTCAGTAAAAGTAGAAAGATATTTACTTAAGTGAAACATTTGTAACCAAAACCTAGTGAGGCCCTTGAAATGCTCCCCTTTGTGCAGTCACTTGCACCTTTGATAGTGTGCCCTTCTCACCTGATTAATCACCTGCACTTCTCCCAACCCTGAAGTCATAATCCCTGTTTCCCTCATTCCTGTGCTAAACAAACATAAACCTCACGTCAGTATTCTGAATGCACCGATCTGGTCTTCCTGTGAATTGGCTTGAAATCAGAAGTTTCCAGTCACAGAAACCAAAACAAAATAGTTGTTTTCATGTCTGTGGAGCCAGATGGCTGAAACCTACCTGTAGAAAGGAGTTATCTGTTGTTCTTGGCTTCAAAGGAGATCATGTTTAGAGGCTCTTAAGGTTGTTATACGCTTGTTTAAATGGCATTCAGGGATAAACTCCTTAGAGGAGAAAGGCATTCTGAGGTCAGGATGACTGCAGACAAGATTATTAAAACATCTTTTGTGTCCCCTGAGAATAACTCTACATAAATGTGCTGTATCCAAAAGTTGTGCAAATTGCATGTTTTTTTTTTAAACACTTTACTAAGTTTCAAATGAAAATGGCCTCTCAGCCCCAGCATCTATCTGAGGAAGTGCAAGGAGGCATATATATGGAAGAAAGAATCACCAATCACAAATATTTCGTTTTCATCCTTTGACAATGACCACTGTATTGTTAAAAACTAGACACCATTTTGAGTTGCATATAAATTAATTCCCCAAAATAGCTGAGATTAAAATGAATTGTATCGAAGCCTTGGGATTTTTATGAGTGTCTCAAAGAGTTGCAGGGAGTGGCATCAATTTGAGCTACATGACAAGTGCTTACATCTAGTTTCAGGTGCTAATTTGTGGACAATCCAGGGTTTAAGCACTCAAGGAGTCACCCAAAATTGTTGGACCCTTGGAATCTTTCATTTAAGTGCTGCAATACCTTAATACAAGTTGTCCAGTCCAAGAAGGACAATCCAAGTAAGCAGGATTAGGCAGTTAAACTCCCAGGGTAGTCAATAAGGAGAGTTAAGCACCACAAAGTGGAATTCAGAGAACTCAGAACTGAAGAGGGGAACCATATATAAAAGGTCTAATCTCCCACCCTATTTAGGATTTAGCACTTAAATCTGGGGTTTACAGAAGCTTAGGTTCCGTACATTTAGCACAGTAGTTATAGCACTTGTATAGATTGTAAGAGAACTGTGTGTTAGCGCCCCTCCCCCCCCACCCAAAGGAATTTATATTCAAATTTCCAATTTTGGGGTTTGTTATATATTATATTTAGCGCCTTGTTACACATTACACTGTGAGGTTCAGCAAATAAGGAGAGAGAGGGGTCACCCTTATTTGCTACAGGCTGCTTAGCTGGAGTGACTCTGTAAAAGGCAGATGTTGCTAGGGCTGAGCTCCAAGCATTGTGTTATACAGCAGCTACAGCATCTGTTATACTGAGTAGAGCCAAGGAGCAAAAAAACTGGCTTAGCTGCAAAGCAGTGCTGAGGGTACCTGATTAGGAGGAGCTAGCTGAAGCATTGTGAGACTGCTGAATGACAGGCAGATGAGATACTTTACTGTGCTATAGAGTAGTTTACTGTACAGTAAGCACGTGCAACTGCCAGGCCTGGCAGCACCTGGGCCCAGCTGCAGCCAGCTTGTGGCCACCAGGTCCAGCTCCAGCTGGCCAAAGATGACCTGCGGCAGCTTATTCAGACCCTGCAGCTTTTGCCTGGCACCGCCTCACCATATGCCTGCCAGTCCTGTGCTGTGCCCCTGTGTACTCAAGCACAGATGGCCTGTCCGAGCTGCCACTACAGCCTGGCATCGGCAGTAACGTATCACCAGGAGAGGGCCCCTTGGGTCACCAGCAGCCTATCCTGTCAAGCTCCTCACCCCAAGCATCATCCAGAAGCTCTGGAATCCCAGAGCAGCCTGACCCATCACTTCACCCACAAGACAAGGCCAGCCACAGAACCACTGGCCATTAGCAGCTCCAGCTCTTCCCTGGAGGGAGGCCCTGTCTAGGCAGCCAGATGCTGCACCCCTGTGACCAAGGGCACTGTTGGCAGCCATACACCCTTGATGCCAACAGGGACTGACCCAAGCTTCCCGGCATACCAGCCACACCCACCTGGTAAGCCCTGCACTGGGGGGAGGCCCTCCACCTTGTCCCGGCTCCTGCTCCTGCCCCAGCCCTGGCCCCACTCCATGCCTGGCCTGCCCGTGCTCCCCTGGCCTCGAGTTCCACCCCCACAGCATGCAGGGATGGGGAAAGAG
>NW_005842910.1:193260-227735 GCF_000455745.1 Alligator sinensis | reverse complement strand
TTGAGCATCCTGTGCCCCCACAGCTAGGTGGTCATGGGCCTCTCACATGCCAAGGAATATGATGATACCAGCAGTGATGTCCTTCTCAACTGTGCGTGGCAGGAACGTATAGCACAGTCACAGGTAGCCTTCCAGGCAGCTGTGGAGATTGTAGGGCAGGGCAGGCTTGTCCGCTGCACCATCCCAGCTTAGGGCCTTGTGCTGGGTGTGCAGGTGTGCCTGGGGCACCATGGCCATCATCATCATCAGGGCTTAGTGGTTCAAGCACCATTTGGTCTGTGCAAACAGCTCCTCTCACTACACCCTGGAAACTAGCAGCAGAGGTATGCTTAGGGCGTGGCACTGTCAAGGGTGGGGGAAGGGGCTCCCTGGAGGTGCTGACTCCCCGGAGAGGCCCCCTGTGGGGAAGGCAGAGGGGCTGACAGCTCCATGTCCCAGTTGTCCAGGAGCCCTCCAGCCCTGAGACCGAGCACCGTGGGCTTGGTAGCAGCACAGCAGGCAGGCTGATCTGTACAAGGAAAAGGGTGAGGAATGGTTCTCGAACCACAGCAGGAGGTGCTGACAGAAGCCTGGTTTGTCCTAGCCTGGGAATAGGGAAGGGGAGGCAGGCTGCCTGCAGCCAGCACCCAGCGACCCACCAGCCCCTGGGGAGTGATTGGTGGGGGCTTGGCCAGTGGCTACCTGGGCCCAGGCCTGCTCAGCCAACTTACCATCTGTGAAGAAATCCCTTCCCACTTACTCTGCCCCTCACTTGGGTCAGCTCAGGTGACCCCTCTCTCTCCTTATTTGCTTCTTGGTTCAGACTTGTCAACCAGGTGACCTAGCCAGATAAAACTCCTAGGGGGTGGGGGCAGCCCACTCTTCCTTCCGACAGGCATTTTGCAAACTATAAGCAAGCACCCCAAGCAGCTGCCTGGTGATTTCTGTAAACAGAAAGCTGGAAACCTGCCAGGAGTTAGGAATTATGTAGGCCAGTCACATCTTAAAAGGGTCACCATGTCCAATCTATGTAAAGACTCATGTTACTTTTGTTTGCTCAAAGTGTACTCCGACTTCCTCATTGCACCCTCCCTCCCTCTCCTTCTCCCCCCATTCAGTAAAGGTGTTGGTTTACAACCTGTATTGTTCTGCTGCTAAGGGTTCAAGACGTCTTCCCCTTGCCTGGCCAGAGAAGCTTGGGGTTTGTTTGTTTTTTTTCTTTCTATTCTACTTCATTTTTTCCTGATGCTATCTAGGGGTGCTTCGGGCTGAAAGAAGCATCCAAAAATATTACTGTGGCCAACCCCGCAAGGTTCGCAGGGTCTGTGTGCTCCAGGCTACAAAGAGCCCTGCCAGAGACCAGTGCCTAGGTGGTGGCAGTGTTACTCCAGGCTTGCGAGTGTTCTCCAGGAAGTGGGACAGCCAGCTGTAAGCTCCGTGAGGGAGACTCCCAATGTGAGGCTTTGGGTCTGGCACAGCAAGGCAGGTGGCTCTATGTAGTAGCACCCACTACTGTGCCATCACAACATGGTCTGTGGGTACCCATATACACAGAACCCCTGATCTGAGGCTAGGAAGTCCACAGCCCCCTGATACAGAGTATCTTATATCAGAAATGTTGCCAAGTCTCACAAAAAGGCTTTTCTCATGGCTCTTTAGGTCTTGCAGCTGCACACCAGTGAGGGGCTCCATTTGGCAGATGGGATGGCAGGTCAGAATAACCCCTACCTTTGGTTGGGGTCCTGCAAAGGCACCAGCTCCACCAGAGGAAGACCCAGAACTGGACCCTCCTTCTGGGCTGGCTGGTGACAGCATCCAAGGAGTGAATGGCAGACTTACGTGCATAACAAGTAGACAATGCTGCCTGGCAGGAGGCTTGGCAGGCAGAGGATGTGGCTCATGAGGAAGCATGGGACCAAGCAGACCAGCAGTTCAGTGTGAGGATCCTCACTCTGGAGGAGCATCATAACTGAGGTCCTGGAGTGCCAAGCTGTGCTGGAGGCCAAGGCAGTGGAGGCAACAAAGGAGCACTGCAGGGTGCTGGACACTTTTCTGGCTTTGGCATTCACCTTCATGCTGCCTGCTGCCCTGAACCCAGCTATAGTCCTGCCTGCCCCCTGGCAGCCACCTGCTGCACAGCAGCAACCTCCCCCACCCCCGCTGTGGGCCTGGGTGGAGGTTCAGGGCAGCCTTCACCAGCTAGGAATTCCATCACCTGCCCTGGGTCCCCTGCCACCCAGCCCCCCCCCCCGCCCCACACACACACCTGGGACCAGCTACACTGCTCACCCCGGCTTCACATGGCCACAGAACAGGAGCTTCCTACAGTGGGGCCAGCACCATGTGCAGCCTGTGCTGGCCCTGGTCACTGGCTGAAGGAGAGGAGACAGGCTCACTGGGAGAACAATGGCTGCCATCACCCCTGGGCGAGTGCCCTGCCTGCTGGCCTCACCACAGCATATCACCCATGGGGGCATAGCCAGAAGCCAGGGTGCTGGTAGGCTGCCCATGACTTCTGGCCCTAGCAGCCTACACCCCATGGACCCGCAGCCCAGCAGGGCACACACAAACACAGCCATGTACATAGGTCACATGGAGAAGAGGGTGTTTTATTGGTGGTGGGTTAGGGAGGGGCTCTTTGGGAAGGGAGGGAGGAGGGAATGGGCTCTGTTGTTGGGGAGGGAGGTGGAAGGAGAGTCTGTTTCTGTGAGGGAAATCAACTTCTTGTCAGAGAACTGTTTTCAATGAGTGTGGTACTGGGGGTAGGTGGTGGGCCTACTGGGGGTAGGTGGTGGAGCAGGGTGGATGTTCAGGTGGCTTAAAGAGGAGAGTTCAGGAGGAGGTAGTCTACCAGTGCCTCTCACACCCTGTGCCCTGGCCCCCACTGGTGGGTGTTCATCTTGCCCAGGGCCTCGGAGGGGTGGTCTACCACTGTCACTGACACTACAGCTGGTGTTCTGACTGCCAGGTATCCTCCGTACCATGTGCTTCCTCCACCCAGACACTTGCAGAAACAGCTCCCCCCAGGCCTTGCAGATGTTATGCAGCATGCAGGCTATGATGATGACCTGGGGGATGCTGGCCTCAGCAGACTTGAGGCAGGCAGTGAGCGTGTGCCAGAATCCCTTCAGCTGGCTGAATGTGCGCATAACAAGGATGTGGGTTTGGCCAGGCACCAGTTGATGTTTGCCTGTCAGGGATCCAGCTGACTGGTGTAGGGCTACATCAGCCAGGGGAAGAGTGGGTAGGCAGGGTCCGTGATGAGGAGGGCTGTGCACACAGAGCATGGTGTGCCAAAGCATGTCCTGGAGAACACAGCAGACTTCCAGGATGGCATACCTGGTGGTGGCCTTGCATTTGCCAAAGAGGTGGCTGGTCGGTATGGCCAGCTTGAGCAGGGGGATGGCCTGTTGGGTGTCTGTGAGGATAGGCTGCTGCATGGTGGTGTTCTGTTGCTCCAGGTGTCAGCAGAGCTGCTCCAGGAGTTTCAAGAATCATCTGGGTCATCTGGAATGCTTCTGGGCACTGATTGATGTCCCAGGTGGCCTGGATGATGTGCAGTCACAAGTCCTGGCTGGCCAGGTGGGCCCAGAGGTGGCAGGACTGGAGGCCCAGGTGGGCTTGGACAGTCCCAGTTATGGTGTCCGGGAGCATGTCATTGTCATTCATGCCTGGGTCGAGGCAGAAGGACGGGATCTGGGTGGCAGCTGCACAGCAGTGGGGGCACCTTGGATGTCATGGTGAAGTCAGCCAGGTGGTTACTGTGTGTGGGGGAGGTAGCAGGGCCCAGACTGCCCTGAGCCAAATAGCAGTCACTGTGGTGGGCCAGCAGGGCCAGCATGGTGGCCAGCAGGAACCTGGGGCACTGGCCATCACTGCTAGGGGCAGGGGCTGGATTAGCTATGTTGTGGGAGTGGAGAGGCTGCAGTAAGCGAGCCATTGCATGCTGCCCCTGTACTGTGCATGCTGCTCCCAGCCAAAAAAGGAGCTGACTAGGAAGCAGCTCACAGGGCTGCCTTTTAAAAATGGCTGCTGGTTGCAGGCTGCTGTGGCCTCCAGCTCCCCCTGGTGGTGGCAGGGACCTATTGCAGGGCTGCAGGAAGCAGGAGCAGGTTGCTGCTAGGAGCAGCAAGTCTGCTTCTGCTTCCCTCATGTGTAGATGCATGACTGGGAGTGTTCACTCTGAAATATTTTACTCAAGAGTAAACTGCTCCCAGATCTTTTACATGTATAGACACAACTCCAGAGAGCTGACAGAAGCCAGATGGTACAGATGGGGGAGGATCTTCTGTGTCATGAGTTTACCCAGATGGGTCACCTGTTTAGTTAAGTGGTTAAATTCACTGCTTTACATCTGTGAAGCCTTGGAGTGGTAAAAGGGAGAAAGGAGGCCACAAAGGGGTTCTCTAGGGGTCCTGTGGGCAGATATGGTTTGCAGAAGTTGGTAGCCCTGAGAAGCCTTGAATGGTTTAGGTGAGGCACTGAATGTTTTAGTTAGTGGGTTTAGTTCCTGGGGCCAGACCATGGAATAGCAGTATGAGAGAAAGAGCCTCAAAAGTGTAAGTGGTGACTGGCCATGGTGGGTACCAGCGAAAGCACCCCAAGTTTCAGAGCTGCAGACCACAGAGTCCAGTGGCAATGTAGGACTGGGTGTTGGATAGCTCAAGTCAGGGTCTTGGTCCTGGATCACTGAGGCAGGGCCTAGATCTTGGAGCACTGAGGCAGGGTCTGGAGCCCAGAACTGCCAGGGAGAAAGAGATAGAAAAACAGGGATTTGGCTGAATCCAAGCAGAGGAAAATACACCCTGATCAGGAGACAGAGTCTAGAGTCAGTAGATCAGGTTAGATAGATGTCACCATAGGATGGGCAGGGTGGAGAGGAGCACTGAAGGCTTCATCCTCATCTGTGAGGGCAGCAAAATGTCATAAAAGAAACCCATAAAATAAGTTTTTTTAGCACACATTCAACCCACCCTGGCATACAAGCAACATATGGAAGTGTACGATACAGAAATTCCAGTTTGTAAGCAGGTAGAAAATGGCATGGAATGAGTAGCCTGTGGTTCAAAACCATCCAGAATTTAAAGAACTAGAAGGCAGACATCAACATCTTTATTATTTTATTAATAAAATGTCATGATTTTTCATCCCTTCTCTTGATTTTGTAGAACCTGACTTTTAATCCTTGAACATTTGTGGGTGCAATGGTGACTGAGTATAGGACAGTCCCGAAACCAGGGCTGAGCAGCTATAACTTTGGCCATATGCCACATGCAGAAGTAGTGAAATAATCACTGTTCAGTGCACAGCTCTCTGTGGAAATTGTGGCTATGCATTCCTTTTGGCACAAGATATATACATTTAAAAGTAGGATAATGACACAGAGAAATCACTCCAGCTTTTCACTCCATTTTATTCATAATAAATCATTCTCAGAATTTGGATTCATCGAGAAGAAAATTTCCTTTTTATGGTCCTTCTGAAGGCCTCTTTCACCTCCTTGTTCCTCAGGCTATAGATCAGGGGGTTCACCATAGGGATCGCAAGGGTATAAAACACAGAGATAATTTTGTCCTCATCTAAGGCATATTTTGAGCTAGGCCGTAAGTACATGAATGAACCTGTCCCATAGAAGATGGTGACAGCTGTTAGGTGGGAGGCACAAGTGGAAAAGGCTTTGTGTCTGCCCTGAGCAGATTTGATTTTTAGAATAGCAATTGCAATATAGATGTAGGAGATGAGGATGACCAGACTTGTTGATGTTACAAGCACTGTAGCACAGCTGAAATGAACAATGTCAGTGAGGTGTGTGTCAGAGCAGGACAGCTTCAGGATGGGGGGTACATCGCAGAAGATATGATCAATGACAGTGTCACAGAAGGGCAAACGGAATATGAATGTAGTCTGAATTGCTGAATTTAAGAAGCTCATGAAGTATGCACCAAGCACCAGCAGCATGCAGAACCGCTTAGACATGATGACTGTGTACAGCAAAGGGTTGCAAATGGCTGTGAATCGATCATATGCCATTATTGCCAACAGGTAGCATTCCAATGTCACGGCAATGCAGAACAAGAAGAACTGCAAAGTACACCCTGTGAATGATATGACTTTGTTCTCTGTGACTAAAGTCATGAGTGTGCTTGGAGTTATGATGGTGGAGTATCCAAAATCCAAGAGGGACAGGTTGCTGATGAAAAAGTACATAGGGGTGTGAAGCTGGGAGTTGATTTTGATTAAAACAAACATCCCAAGATTTCCCACCAAGGTCAGCAGGTAGATCAATACAAAAATCAAAAAGAGAACTATCCGCAGTTTTGGGTCATCCGTGAATCCCACTAAAATGAATTCAGTCACCACAGTGTGATTCCCCTTCTCCATTTTCACCAGATAAACTCTTCTCTGCAGAGGAAGAAAATGATGGTTGCACTGAAAGAGAAGACAAGTAAGGGGAAAGTGAATATCACAGAATGACTTGAGCTCTTAAAAATGCATTATCTCAGGATATTATCATAGCCTAGCATGCCCTGCAGCTTGTCCAGGAAGTGCACAGCATAGAGTTTTGGAATTCCCCCTTTGGCTTCAAGTTAACACAACAGGAGGCTCATGTTCTTAACCCCAGAAGTGTTAATTTAGTCCCCACTCTTCACTCTTATCTCTTCCCTCAGTCACAGGTTGTGATATAACTACCTAAAATAGTTTGTGCTTTCACTGGGTAGTGTGGTTCTTTGCATACCACAGAGTTACTTGGTGTGAGAAACAAAAGGAAAGACAGCACATAAGCCTTTTTCACTATGGATCCAAACTAATTGTTTCATTAGAAACAGTAAGTGGCAATTTAGAAAAACTTCAGGAAAAAGATGTTATGCATGATGAGGAGCTAGTGTTACATGCTGATTGTTTTAGGATTGGAGTATTGTTGTAGGTATGAAGGTCCATGGCATTTCTGACAGGCAAGGCTTTTGTTACACTCAAAAGCTTGTCCAACAACTCTCCCAGCTATACAGTTGGTCTACATGCTGATTGTTCACAGTTTGCCTGATCATCTAAAGTCAAACAAAAGTGACTGCTTCTTGAAACCTGACCCTTTCTCTGTAGTATTCCTCATTCAGCAACTGCAACTCACTTGTGAAATCTGCAAGACAGGCAAGTGAATACCCTTCTGAGTGAATGGTATTATTTTATTCTACTCCACAAAAATATGCATATTTCTAGCTGTGACAGTCTTCCAATAATACTTGTCCCAGATCTTGAAAATATACCTTTGTGGGTCCTACTAGTATGATTTCATTTTTACAGAGATTTACATTTTCCCACCTTCCTTTTGAAAGGGCATGAACCAACAAATACAACTCCACGTTCATAAAGTTTATAACTGGATAATTGAGAATTGCCTTGTTTTTTCAATCCCTGGTTCCCTGTATTTTAGAGGCCAGATCCCCTTGACCACTGATAGTAGCTTTAACAATATGACTACCATAGTCACAGAAGACTCTAACATCAGAACACTTATTTCATCATAACTACATCACCATATTTAAACAAGATTTTTTTCCCCAAAAAAACACTTAAGTAACCCCATTATAATTCTACCAGCTAAAGTGCTCTTCTTTCATTAACATATGTCATTCTCCATTCCTTAATCAGTTCTTCATATCAAACTCCTTATCTTCTCCAGCTTAAATAATATGTTTCCATGAATGCTTCAAATGTTTTACTGAAGTCCTGATGGATAAGAACTACAGTACTTGCTTTGTCAAGGAAAGCAGTTACCTTGTCAAAAAATCAAAAACAAAATTAAAAACCAAATAACAAGTTAATCCAGTACAATCATGTTTGGTACCCATATCACTTTCCATCCTGTTTTTTCAGTTATTGATGCCTTTAATTGTCATTTCCTTTAAACTTTACACTCTAGCATACTTTATGCTCTGCATACTCATATGCAGACTCTTGCATACTTTTGAAGTTAGTAAAATAGGCCTGTATTCATGCATATCTTTAAATATAGACAGAGCAATCAGTGATTAAGACTGGTTACAAAGAGGATGGAGCTAAATTGTTCTCAGAGATAGCGGGTGAGGAGAACAAGGAGCAATGGTGTCAAGTCGCAGTAAGGTAAATTTAGGTTAGATATTAGGGTGGGGTGGGGAAACCTCTCTCACTAGGAAGGTTTTAAAACACTGGAACAGGTCACCCAGAGAAGTTGTGGAATCTCTATCCTTGGAGGTTTTTAAGACCAAGTTAGACAGAGCCTTGGCTGAGATGAGATCTCTGGCAATGGTCCTGCTTTGAGCAGGGAGTTGGATTAGATGACCTCCTGAGGTCCCTTCCAACACTCATTTTCTATGACTATTTGGTTTTAAAAAATTGTAAGTTGTCACATTCTGGAAAAACTGGGTATTAGCTTTACTAGTAGCAATTGCTCTCCAGTAAATGTCTGAAGTTAAAATTCCTCATGCAACTCCCAAGAGTATTTTGCCCTCTAATACTTTTACTGAAGCAATTATTCATATCCAAATCAGATCTAAGCATGTGTCCAGCACCATCTAAGCAGAATCACTTTTTTAATGTCTTCCCAAAGTGATTTTGTCACTGGAGAAACCTTTATTGATGCAGAATTAAAGTTGTATGGTGATACCTTGTGCTCTTCCAGAATTCATGTTCTGCAAATTTCAAATTTCTGAAAACAAGGACACACTCCTAATATAAATATAGGGGTGAAGTCCATGATTTTGCAGACTTAATTATACCTCCTGGATATGACAATCCCCAATAAGTATTACTTGCAATTTACATTATGGATGCATAAGACATGTCATTTGAATGTCTTAGTTCTACTGAAGAGGAAGAGAGTTGTTATTTCTAGAAATTCACTGGTCTGCTACTGAGATGCTACCTACCACGGCTACATGAAGGTAAGTGATCTGATGTAATTTCTATATGCTCCTCTCCCCTCCTGTACATTGTATAGAGTGGAGTCAATTACAGTCATGCTCTGATATATGTGAACATTTTAATGCCTAACTTTTTCTGTTATTCTCAGTTTATATTCCTTGCAAGGAAGAGCAAGCCAATGAAAGTGGCATATGATAGAAATAAGTCTAAAAACAGGTTAAAAAAAAATATTTCTGTAGATCAGGTTTTAATTTTCAGAGGCTGGGTTGGTGACTAGATCAAAGGCTTTACAACTTAATTCTTTGTTGAATAACTTAAGCAGTCTTTTTTTCCCTAAATGGGTAGGGACTTCCATTCACTAGCTGCAGGAAGCATCAAGCAGTTGAAAATATTCAGGGATCATGAAGATTCATAGTATGTTCACCAGGTGTATGCAAGGGGGAAAAAAGCAGCATCTGTCAAACTGAAGTAATGATTTTGCCTGGGGGAGGTACTGGCTGAATCTTGGAAACCTGATGCTACGACACAACATGTGGTACACAAACCCAATCTTGCATTTCCATCATACAAACAACAATTGTCAGAGGAAGCACATGGGTTTTAGTGCTCTAGTAAAACTTAACTTTTAAAAAGAAACATATTCTCCAGTTTAACTGAAGCAGAACTTTTCCTTCCGATGGATTAGAGTGTACTTTGAAAATTATAAACAGTTAATTACAAAAATATCTGTTTCCCTAAGATCCATGAAACACATTTATTTTACTTTGCACCATAAATTTTACCATAGCTGCTGTTTTAAAATGTAACTTATAAGGACATTTTCCTTCTGTTTGAGATTTTGATCTTCTTCAGCTTCAATGAAAGGCTTTGCTCGATAGGTAAAATGTTCAAGGAAGTGTCTTAGTGCAAGGCAGACAAACAGCAACATCAGACAGGCTGAGAAATCTACCAAATACAGAGGAGAGGTCACACACCAGAGAATCAGTTGATGCTAAGAATCAATAAACATTTTTGCTTCAGTGATTTAGACAAACTGATTGTATTTAAACCCTCTCACTTCCAACAGACTACTAACCTTACTATGCAAATTTACCTTGATTATTTTTTGAAATATTACCTGCTTGACAGGGATTGTGATTGATAGACATTTGTTGAGGTCCATCTAGAGTAGATGATAACAGACAAGGGTAGATGAGAGCCCTGGTGAGAGTCACAGATGTGCACAAGGAAGGAAGATGAACAATTAGATTTTGCTATAACCTGACATTTTACTAGGGACCGGTTGCAGGAATACTTTGCATAAATAAACCCAGTTCTTTAAAATAATCCCTTTACTGAGCCAGCATGATAACACATCAGTTTGTACACTATTGTTTGCAGAGCTGTTAAATACTTAAACTTCAAGTTTAAGTATGCTATAGTTACCACATATTACCTAGGTTAAATGAGCATTGACTTAAGCGGAGCAAGGCAAATGAACACCAGAACATGGAAAATATTTAGAATGTCCAGTGGCACTGCAAAAGGCAAGTATTTTTGGGGTGTGATATTTTTTATTGCATAGTTGGGAGAGATTTTAGACAAGTTTTCAGGCACAAGATACCGCTAAAGCTTGTCTAAGATTTCTCCCTGCTATGCAACTGATCCAATAAAAGATACTATCCCCCACAAAATCCTTGCCTCTTGCATGTTTCCTGGACTATCATTGCCGTAACATCATTCCAACACTACCACCTGCACTCCAGCCAGTCATCCATACTTTTATTTTTCAGTGGTTTATTTTTATTTAAGTAATCCCTCACACATCACCTGGAATCCAGAAAGCATCAGTACAGTTTCCCTTACCAATATACTAACTGCAGAGGAAAAGCACACATGCATGCATGCATGCACACGCACAAATAAACAAAATGTTTTATTTAGCTAGTCAAGGCTCGAATTACTACAGATCTCATCACTGTACATGAATGGGCTTCAACTCAAATTGATTTCCAATTGCCAGAACCAAAGGGAAATATTTATTTCAGCTGCATCAAAGTCAGGGCAATGAAACTTACCTTCAGGAGGAAAAGGTACATACATTACCCCCCGAAAGGGGATAGTGCTTTGTGGCTGGAGGTTTATTTATATATTTGGTTAAGTGGCAGTTGAGGAGGAATCCTTGGTGGGTCCAAGCACAAATAGGATTATTAAAATATCTTCCCTGTTCCCTGGGGATAGCCACACAGAAACCTGTCTCTAAAATGTATGCAATCTTAATGTTGTTTTCTTTCTTCTCTTTTGTGTTAGTTTCGCAGGGAACTCAATCCCCTATTTTTCTGTGCTCAGCTATTGAAAAGATCCTTCACACATGCAAGGAATAATGTAGACAAGTGGTTTTCAAACAGTGGTCTGTGGACCCTTGGGGGTCAGCAGGTATCTGAGGAATCCACAGAAAATGACTATGATCAATCAAAAATATGTGAATACCCACACTTACAATTCAAATCGGTCCACATGTCCATTTGAAATTTCCAAAGGGGTCTGCACCTCCATTCAAATTTTTTTAGGGGTCTGCAAATGAAAAATGTTGAAAACCACTGATGCAGACTAGAAAATAGCACCATTGATCAAAATTGATGCCTTTTAATCTCCTGAAAGTTAGTGAGAGACTGCTAACAATGTGACACATTCTGTGTTCTTGGCTGTGCAGGAACCCAAGAAAGTCAGGGTAGTACTGCATAGCACTGGGGGCTGGGATTGTCATGGAAATGTAAAGGATCTGTGTGCCCAGATAGTGACTAAGAGGAACCTAGTGTTTGATATCATTGAACTCTATGAAACAAAAGTCTAGGTATCTTGCTGCAAAATTATATTAAATTATATCACCCAAAACTTGGTTGACACAATTAATATTGTTCAGTGAAGTCTAGTGCCCAGCCAAAATGGGGAAAGTCACATAACTTAGTTCAGAAAATGAATAAAAAATTAGTTACAGTATACATGCCGTTCACAACACAATTTTAACTTTGCCCTCTTGTGCTGGCAATAATTCTGTATTACAGATGGAAGGAAGATTATGAGAGAATAGGGCACTGTGTTGTGCCCTATCACAGGCGTGATTGTCAGCATTTATCTGGATGCCCATTGGGCACGTTCATGTTGTTAAGTGTAAATGTACTTAATAGCACAGGGTGTGGTTGGAATGGCTCGGTAAATCTATCATTTGGATATAAAAAGTGCTTGTGAACTTTTTGGAAGCAAGTGTTCCTCATTTAAGTGATGAGTTTTGTGAACTGTATCCATTGAGAAACAGAAGACTCTTATTGTTTGAAGATTGTGATCAACATGTAAGCATGATTGCAGTCCTCAAAGTAAAGCAGTAGTGTGGCAACACTTAGGAAACCCAGAGTGGTTCATGTGGAGTATCCCTAGTGTTTGATCAGAGTCCAAGTGTAAGTCAGTCCACTATTCTATGCCTGAAATAAACATAGGTTTTATCATAGCAAATACAATATATTGGACAGCAAATAAAAGATATTGGATTTTGTGTAAGATTGCTAATGCACTTTGTCCACAAACCACCAAAATCTATTTCACTAAGGCATTTCTGGCTTAACCTTTGCCTTTTCCAGGCTAAGGTGAGCAGGTAAAAGAAAGCATTTTTTTCCATGTGTGTAGATGTGTAGTTTTCCTATGATTTCAATTGTTCTTCACCCTGGGTGTGTGTACATGTGCATTTATGCTGACTTAAATGTATTGTGCAGTAAGTTACTGTGCAGTAAGTAGGAATAGTCTGGCATCTACATATGCAGACATTAGAATGTATCAACACTGTGTGGGAGCATCTACAAGTGCACATTTACTGCACAGTAACCAAAATTACTGTGTGGTACGGACATGCATCTACACACGCATGCCTGTACTGCACAGTTAATATGGCGACTTATGCCGACTTAAGCATAAATTTGATTACTGTGCAGTAGCACTGTAAACACTAAAAACATTTCCAGAAAAATTGCAAAATCAAAATTTTCTATAATACCCACATCTCTGGTTATGTTAGGATGCAAAAGAGGTCTGTAGGTGAGAGGAGCTAAGAACCTAGTATCTCCAGCATCCCAAATGAGTGCCCTAACCACTAAGGTAGGGGAGCAATATTGGGACAACACACATCCTACCCTTTTCTGCTCCTCTGTCTATGTCCTGGATTCTGGACAACTCCATTTTCAGGAGACTAAGGCCACTGCACAAACATAAGGGGCACAGGTATGGGCTGCAGCTGCTGCTATCCATGTCCAGTCAGTCTGACTACATAATCATTTATCTATGCTGGGCTACATGCCCGGGAATAGAATACCCCTAGGAGCAGAATTACCAAAAATTCCATGTAAGCATCCCAGTTTTGACACTTAAATGACCACGAAGGAAATAGAATTATGCCCTAGGTGAGGAATTCTGTCCCAAATGCCGTTTATCAAATGTTTTCCCCATTATGATTTTGTAATTCAAAATCCTCAAATAATAGTAGAAGTAATGCTTTCCTTCCTCCCTACAAAGATAGTTTCCAAGTCCTTTCAACACAGAGCCCGGGTCCTTCTTCCTTGCCTTTTTGGCCTGAGAAAACTTTTTGTCCTGGCAGCTAAGCAGCTTAAATCTCATGCCTGTCTTGTTTGTGACCTGGTGATTTGGATACCGCTGTAGGACATAAAAAAGAAGGCTTCAAATTCCCTGAAAACAAGAGTGGCAGAAAATATGTCTCCATTTCCTGGTCAAGTCCTTATCTACCAGGCAAAGGCTGCTCAACCCTGAGCCTATGGGCCAGATCTGGCCCTGTCATCTGCTGTATGGGACTCCCGATATGACTGCAAATTTGGCAGTGTGGAAGAGGTGGCACTGCTCTTCTGCTGCCAAAGTTATAGATCTGTAGGGGACTCCAGGCCCTGTATGATGGATTGCATGCCTAATCCCAGGACATATGGCCAGGAAGTAGCAGTGCTGGACCCAGGACCTAATCCTAGTATGGGGAATGAGGCAGGACAGTGCCAGATCTGTAGGTCCCAATCCCAGTGTGCCAGGGTGGCAGGGGCAGTGGCAGACTCCCTGGTCCCAATTCTGATACAGAAGTGTGGTTGAGGGGGGAGGTGACACTGGGCTGCCGGGGTGCAATTGCAACATGGGGAGGGGAAGAGGGGAAAAAAGAATGAGTTAAAAAAGGGCATTAATCATATGTGAATGCATGTCTGTCAGAACAAATTACCTCTGAACATATGCCACAAGACAAGCAGTTATTTAGAGTGAAAATGTAGATATATAATAAATACAGACATGTCAGCAGAACTTAGTCTGTAGGGTAATGTAGAAATTTGTTTTTGACTTAGACTTCTAAAACCTTGTAAGCACCACTTAAATTTTAAAAGTGAAGTAGAATATAGTTCAAGGTCTTTCACACCTTCTGTTAAAGTAGAACATGAGTATATCTAATATTGGTTTCATGGGGCATCACTATCATTAAATCTTCATTTTAAAAGCATCTTCCCTCTCAGCTTTCTTTTCCTGGATTTCATAGCTTTAGCTATTTTTCGCATTCTGGAAAAACACAAAGCACAACTGGGCAAGCTTACCAGTATGCCAGCAATCTTTTGAGACATTGACATTCCTTGTTTAAAGAAGAAGAACAACAACAACAATAACAACAACAATTCAAGCCAATCCCAGCTTTCCCCCTTGGACTTCATGAAAATTATTTCCTCAACTGAAGAATATATAGATAGCCAATTGGACCTTTCTCTACCCCTGCATGATTGTCTCATGTCTACCACTGCTTGAAAAACATGTCTTCTCTGATATTACTCTAGCTCCTTCAACAGTTCATTAATTATGTTCATAGATCTGTGAACATCCTTCATTCTCTAACTTTGGAACAGAGTCTGTAAAGGCACAGGGTTTGCCAATATACCAGTACCCTAATGTGAGGTCAGGCAAAGAATAATCAAGAAGCAAACAATGAGTGGCTCCCCAACTTTATCAGAACAGGGGTTTGCTGCTACCACATTCTCATCTAGTATATGTGGCACATCCATTCTCTGGCCATTGCCCTTCCTGTGAGAAATAAGATTGTGAATGGAAGGCTCCTCTGCCTTCCCTCAAACATAGGCAGAACAAGGACACACAGGATTGGGCAGCTGCACAAAATGTGGGATGGGGAGAACATAGAGGGCCTTTGTACACACAACAAAATTGGCCTTTAAAGTGGCTTAAGTGCCCTTTTGCCCCGCTTTAATGGTGCATCTGTTTACACTGTCGAGGGCCCTCAATATCTCCTTGCAGGGCTTTGCCTGCAGGCCCTTAACCATACAAGTGGCCTTCCTCTGAACCCTCTCAAGGTTGTCCACATCCCTCTTGAAGTGTGGCACCCAAAACTGGACCCAGTACTCCAACTGCATCCTGACCAATGATGCATAAAGGGGAAATATCACCTCCTTGGACCTGTTTGTTGTGCACCTACTAATACATGATGAAGTGTGGTTAGCTTTACTTATCACTTTATCATATTGATGACTCATGTTGATATTGGAGTCAAAAGTGACTGCATCCTATTCTGTTCTACCCACTTTTCCAACCTGCCCATGGTGTGGTAGCTTTACCCCATAATTTGGTATCATCTGCAAATTTGGTATCATCTGCAAATTTGGACAGAGTGCTTTCCATGCTCTCATCCTAGTCACTGATGAAGACATTGAACAGCACAGGACCAAGGACCAAGGACCAAGCCATGTGGGACTCCACTTCAAACATCTTTCCAGGTCAATACTGACCCATCCACCACCACTGTCTGGGTGCGACCCCTAAGACAATTTGCCACCCACCTGACTGTGTAATCATCTATGTCACAGTTACTCAGTTTATCTATAAGGATATAATGAGATACCATATCGAAGGCCTTCTTAAAATCTAAGTAGATGATATCCACCTTGATTCCTGTGTCTAAGCATTTTATGCTCTGGTTGTCAGGTTAGTCAGGTAGTATCTACCTGCTATGAATCCATGTTGGTTGCCCTTTAGCATTTCCCACTGGACTCCCACAAATGTGATCCTTAACAATTTTTCAAAGGTTTACCCAAGGATAGAGGAGAGACTAACCAGTCTATAGTTATTCAGATCCTTGTTTCTCCCCTTCTTGAAAATAGAGACCACATTGGCCCTTTTCCAGTCCTCTGGGACCTCACCTGAGCATCAGGAGTGCTTGAACAGCCATGCCAATGGCCCTGCTATGACACCAGCCAATTTCTTCAGCACCCTTGGATATAGGTCATTCAGGCCTGCTGAATTAAACACATCCAGCACCTCCACATTTCTCTTCACTAAGTCGGTGCTAATAATAGACAGGCTGGTTCCTCCTTTATGTCTGTCTATGATCCAATTGGGAGATTTGTCCTGATCCGTGGTCAGGAATACAGAGGCATAATTAAACCAAAGTAAATCCCCATGGTGTGTACAAGCTGCCAGAGATGGCAAACTTAACCCCGTAATATCTTCCTCCCCTCTGTTACCACCCTGCCCTATATGTTTCTTCCTAGAATTCTACCCCTGAAGCCCCCCACCCCTCTCCACCCCTTGGTTTTTTTACGTATGTTCTCTTTCAACACATAATACCCTTAACCTTTCTTTCCTTCCCATGGTCAATAACATTTTTCAGTACTGCTTCCCAAAGACACATTTGGTGATATGAAAAGCCAGTAAGACCCATTCAGTGGTAGAGCTCTCCATGTATGCAAAACAACATCAAAACAAATCAAAACAAACACAACACAAAACCTTCCAATATTGTGGTTAATTATGATTTTACATGTAGCCTTATGATCTATTAATTTAGTGTTTCTCCTGTTGCTGTAATAGCTCCTTTTGAAGTACGCAACAACCATCTCAAGACTTGACAGATCTAAATTCATGCCATATATAGACTGTGGATAAACATGAACTCAAAATAGGTGGATGTCTTAAATTGTGGCCTTCAGTGTCATAGTTTCATAGTTTCATAGTAGGCAGGGTCAGAAGGGACCTGAGCAGATCATCAAGTCCGACCCCCTGCCATGGCAGGAAAGAGTACTGGGGTCAAACGACCCCAGCAAGGTGCTCATCCACCATCCTCTTAAAGACCCCCAGCGTAAGAGCCAGCACCACTTCTCTTGGAAGTTAGTTACATATCCTAGCTGCCCTGACAGTGAAATAGTGCCTCCTGATATCAAGCCTGAATCTACCCTCTGCCAGCTTGTGACCGTTATTTCTTGTCACTCCTCGTAGTGTTTGGGAGAACAGGGACTCTCCCAATGCCTGCTGGTCCCCCCTGACTAGTTTGTAAATGGCCACTAGATCCCCCCTCAGCCTCCTCTTGCTGAGACTGAACAGGTTCAGGTCCCTCAGCCTCTCCTCGTAGGGCCTGCCCTGCTGCCCGCTGATCATGCGGATGTCACTCTCCTGGGCCCTCTCCATGTTGTCCACATCCCTCCTGAAGTGCGGTGCCCAGAACTGGATGCAGTACTCCAACTGTGGCCTGACCAGTGCCGCATAGAGGGGGAGGATCACCTCCTTGGACCTGCTTGAGATGCATCTGTGGATGCATGACAAGGTACAGTTGGCCTTCCTGACCACATCCCCACACTGTCGGCCCATGTTCATTTTGGCATCAATAATGACTCCAAGATCCTTTTCTGCCTCTGCACTGATGAGAAGGGAGTTCCCCAGCCTGTAGGTATGCTGCTGGTTCTTCCTCCCCAGGTGTAGTACCTTGCAACCCCTGTAACCTGTCCAGATCCAATTGCAGCCTGTCCCTCCCTTCTAGCGTGCCCACTTCTCCCTACATCTTAGTGTCATCTGTGAATTTGAACAAGGTGCTTTTCACCCCCTCATCCAAGTCAATGATGAAGATGTTGAACAGTGCAGGCCCGAGGACTGAGCCCTGGGGAACCTCACTGCCCACATCCCTCCAGGTCGAATAAGACCCGTCCACCACCACACTCTGGGTGCGGCCCTCCAGCCAACTAGTGACCCATTTGACTGTGTATGTATCGACGCCACAGTCTCCTAGTTTTTTAATGAGAATGGGGTGAGAGACAGTTTCAAAGGCCTTCCTAAAGTCCAGAAAGACTAGTTCCACTGCAACACCTATGTCTAAGGATTTTGTGACCTGGTCGGAGAAGGCCACCAGGTTGGTCTGATAGGACCTGCCTCTGATGAATCCATGTTGGTTGACCCTCAGCATAATCTCCCCTGCTGGCCCCTCATGGACATGCTCCAGAATAATTCTCTCAAAAAGCTTACCCAGGACCGAGGTAAGACTAACTGGCCTATAGTCTCCTGGGTCCTCCTTCGTCCCTTTTTTGAAAATGGGAACCACATTGACCCTTTTCCAGTGTTCTGGCACAACACTAAAGCACCATGAGTGCTCGTAAGGCCATGCCAGGGGTCCCACAACGACCTCTGCTAATTCCATCAGCACTCTGGGGTGGAGATCATCAGGACCTTCTGATTTAAGTGTCAATTCTTACTCTCTCTTAATGGTCTAATGCAGTGGGAGCCAAACTTTTTGGCAGACACACAACAAATTAGTACTGTACTCTTCCATAGTGCAACTCTGATCCTCTTCCTCTGCCCAATCTGGTGCTCTGCTTTCTGCTCCCTGCCATAGTTACACGTTTCCTCCCCAGCCTGCTGAATGCCACACCTAGAGGTTTCTTGTGGCACTTACGGCATGTGTGACACAGGTTGGACACCTGTGGTGTAATCCCCATGTCACCGTTCTTTCTATGTCATTCAGACCTCCCTCCCAGCTATCTTGTGCTTCCAAATGCAGACATCAGCACAGCCTTTGCAATGCACAGCAATCCTGGCTTCATGTGCACTCTGTTCTGTTCTATATGAAAACTGGATAGAAAGTTTCTAATATTGGACTGTCACACTACTGATGTCCAGATTAAATCCATTATAAATCAATTAAATATAAAATAATTGAAAAAATGCATTTTCAAAAATACACCCATGCATTATCTTTATTAGTATTGCTTTTAGTCAAGATGTTCTCATTTTTGGACTCCATAAAGGGGAGGAAGGATGAAGAGAAGCAGTAGCACTTCCGCTTCCATGATGAAAAACTTTTTGGCATCTAATTACTTCATGGTCCCTAAAGACCAAGTGGGTGTTTTAATACACGCCGCTACCCTGACCTGGCAATTATTTTTATGAGAGATTCTATCATGTTCTGCCAAGAGCCTAAGTACATATGGCACATGTCTAATTAGACTTCCTATCAGTTCAGTTAAAGACAGACAGGTCTCAGTTCCAACGGACATTTTAAAATTATGGAGCACGGGTTAAGGTATGTTAAAAGCTTATTAACTATCTTTAATGCCTACAGAAATCTCTAACATAAAACCCTTCTACTAGGAACAAAAATCTTAGTTCATTAATGTTTAATCTTTTGATAGCAAAATGTCATCTTTGTTTTCTCTCACTGAATAACTTGTTGATAAATGGGAAAGCAGATGAAAAAAAAATATATATCCTTAGTGCCTAATGCAGTTGTTTTGGTAGACTCATGAACTAGATCAATCCTCAGTTTGTTTCAACTGATCGAGTTCCATCAAAATTAATAGGGCTCTGATAACTTAAATTGACTCAGGATCCAGCTCAGTGAACTTTACTGAGCTCCTCTACTACTACCTATGCTTTTCAAGCATCATCATTGTCACCAACATCATTTGTACAATATTATATAGAATAATAAAGTAAAAACATTTCTCAGATTTACTTGCTGTTGAGGATCATAATGTATCTTCTGAAAGACCAAATAGTTTGCTTATGTAAAACCTTCAGTTGAAGACATAAAAATATTGACACATATAAGGTATAGCAGCAATTGAAAAGAGTCTGGCGTATGAAAGCATACTAAGAATTGTTTGTAGTGCATTTGTATCATGAGTAATTATTAGTCCTTCAGAAAGTAACAGACATGGGGACTCCTAAAAAATTAAAAGGATGGTAACTTTGTAATCTTAGGTAAGATTCTAAACCTTTATTTAAATTATATCCCTTCCAGTGGTTGTTATCTCCTAACATCTTGGGTGGAAGATTCACAGTAATATAATCATAATAAAAAAAACAAAACCAACAGTAATTCTGCATGAGTCACACATTTTGAGGAAAATTCTTGATTTTTTAACATTCTGGTTTATTTATTTTTACGTGAAAGAAATAATTTTAAATTTCCTGAAGCTTTCTGCTAGTGAAATGCTCCTGATCAAAACTCACATAGAGAGAAATCCTTTCCCTGTCCAAAAAGATGGTGCAGTACTGCTGGGGAAGCTCTGGCTTCTCAGGCACACCATTCTCTGCTTCACAGCAGGTCTCTCAGTGTCACGGTTGGTGCATAGTGACATTTTAATGCAGATAAATATTGTTTGTGTGTTTCAGACAATATCTCTAGTTTGAAGGTGAAAAACAAGCACCTTTGCATCTACTTGGATTTCACACAGATTCTCACTCCATGTTGTCTAGGCTGCACTTATTACCTTCAAGTCATCTCCTTGTGGCACCAAGTACATATCAGGTAGGTGTTCATTAAAAAGTAGCCTTAATAATTCTGCTTTTTAAAAAGGATACGTAGTTATTTCTATTTTCTTTTCTTTCTCCAGATAGATGAGAGAAGCTAGTGAAGAGAATGCAGGACAATCATTTACCAGGGTTACAGTGCTGCAAAAAAAGAGATAGCTGTTAAACTTGTATCACTGCTCAACAGGACCTTTTCCTCACGAAGTGCAACATTGTCCAAGCCTGCTTGCTGCATGTGATTTTGTTGTGATGAGCTGGAGGAGGAATAAGGGTCACAATCATAGTTTCATACAGACCTATTTATAATTTATTGTGTAATTTTTTTCCATAACTCCTCTATTCATTAAACCATCTCGTTAGAAAAATTGTTTTAGTAATCTTAAAAACCACATTTGTATTTATTCATTTTAATCAGTTAACTTGCCCACAGTGTGTGGTTTAGTTAGGAGTGTCATATTGAAAGAGAGTGTTTTCAAACTAATATTTTTAATTATACAAGGGTGTTAGAGTTCCACTATACTTTCATCCCTTTCATGCACTACACTATACCTAGAAATATCATCTCATATTAACAAAGTTATATTTGCAATTGACAGTGTTTTCCAGGTCAGCACACCGGTTTTACTTACAGGTGTCTTTATTTTATTTTATTTTATTTTACCATATTTTATTTTCTCACCTTTTTCCTTTCAAATTAGAAAACTTGGCAGTCATTCACAAATGCATGCAACGATACTCATGCATTCTTTATTAAGATAAGTTTAAAGTTCCAAATGTCATGAAAATACTGAAGGATACTTTGCTTTTTTAATGCAAGCTCTTAATTGCATTACAAGGTGTTGTTATCCTTTTCCCCACCTGTTTGCTACCTCTTCAAAAATAAGCTTTATCTTGGAATATCTTTTCTGTCTGTCAGTTTGAGTTGCTTTCCCTTCCCCCTCAGGTGCACAGAATACATCTGAAATAAATGGTGAAGGGAAATCTGAGTGAGGTGACTGAGTTCATCTTCCTTGGTTTCACAGACAATGATCAGCTGCAGTTCCTCCTCTTTGTGATGATTTTGGGGATCTATACTGTAAGCCTGGTAGCAAATCTTGGCATAATCACAATCATCAGTACTGAGCCCCGGCTACACACCCTCATGTATTTTTTCCTCCGTAACTTGTCCTTTGTAGATCTCACTTACTCTACTGTTATTGCACCTAAGACACTAGTGAATCTGTTAGCAGCAACAAAAGCCATTTCATTCACTGGCTGTGTCACACAATTTTTCTTTCACTCAGTCTGTATCAATACTGAGGTTTTGATTCTGGCTGTGATGGCATATGATTGATTCATAGCTATATGTAAACCACTACTTTATACACTCATTATGTCCAGGAAAGCCTGTTTCTGGGTTGTAATTGGGTCATATTCATGTGCCTGTGCCTATGCCATTGCTCACACAGGTTCTTTGTTCAGCATGCCTTTTTGTGGCCCTAATGTCATCAATCACTTTTTTTGTGATATCCCGCCACTCCAGAAACTGTCCTGCTCCCATACCCACTTCCATGCTATGGTGCATGTTGTCTTTGCTGCTGTAGCCATATTAAGTACAGTTCTAATTATCTCTGTCTCCTACCTGTGCATTATCTTTGCTATCCTACGGATCCGCAGTGCCAAGGGCAGGCACAAAGCCTTCTCCACATGTGCCTCCCACCTGACAACTGTTTCCATCTTGTATGGGACTCTGCTCTTTATGTATGTACGACCCACATCTAGCAAGTCTGCAGACCAGGACAAACTGTTAGCTGTGTTCTATACCCTGGTAATCCCGATGCTGAACCCCCTTATCTACAGCCTCAGAAACAAAGAGGTCAAAGATGCCCTGAAAAAGATATTACATCAGAAAACAATGTCTCAATGAATTCAACTGACAGGGTGAATTCGGAGAAGGGGGAGGGGGAATCATTGACATTTTGAATGCATGGTCAAAAATTCAACATTTTCTGTAGGATGGTTATTAAATACTTTCTGGCTCCATATATACTCCACATAAATCCTTCTCACTGCTGAAGAAGCTACACTTTTATCTAACAGCTATGGGATAAGCTTGTTCAAACCCCTCCCTCACACATCTGCCTGTTCATTAAAACTTAGGAATTAAAACATTGGAGATCATTTTTTACCAGAATCCAATATATTCTTTGTCTCAGATGTCCCAAACAAACTCTTAGGCAGTTTTATAAGAAGTAAATATTGATGTGGACCACTATACTGTTATTTTCAACTGAAAAGAACTAACGGCTTCTCCTAACTATCTGACACAGGAATGGATGTCTTTCCAAAAATAAATGTATTATGAATATATATACCTTAATACGTGTAATAAGACATTGTATCCACTCCATGATATATTACAAGAAAAGTACTGATAACATTTCAGTGACTGACCTTGGCCATTGCGGTAGATGGGTTATTGTGTGTGTGTGTGTGTGCGCGCGCGTGTGTGTGTGTGTGTATCCGATCAAAGGGACATTAAAGTGAGACTTTCATAAACTAACTGTGTGCGAATGTTCCAGCTAGACCACTAAATGGGTAGCAGTTTGTAATAAATGTGCAGGACAGTGAAAGACTGTAGCCCAGTCTTGGCTACAGAGTAACACTGCCTTTTGACTGCTGTTCTTCTGGTCCCATCATTTGTTCACTGTTGCCTGGAAAAGTGCTGTAACCATTGTGTGACTTTTCATTCCATCCAGGAAGAGCACACACCAACTGCTGAAACTTCCTTTGCCTGACAAAGGGTTTTTGAACCCGAAAGCTTGCTTAATAACTATTCTCCAACCATTTGGGTTGGTCTAATAAAAGATATCAAAAATTCACCCAAGGAACCTTGTCTGCTTATGTCCTTAGACCAACATGGCTACAACCCAAACCCCTGTAACCATTGTGGAACACTTCTTCTTTCTTCACAACATGAAGAAGGAAGAAGCCAAACTCAGCAGCTACAAATCTTTTTTTAAGCCTATGCAAGAAGCAGCATAATTCTCAGGGGACTGAACATCTACAGTCCTCTGACTACTACACACAACTCCAAATATGTTTCACAACTATGCAGGAGAACTTCAGAAAAAAACTTAGAAATTATCTCCTTCACATAACCCACTCCAAAAGAGATCAGCTCAAAAAGGAAGTCAACACATGCTACAACAACTTAAAAGAGATAAATCCAGATATCTTCTCAAACGTTATACAACACATACAAAAAGACTACTAACACCAAAACCATACAACATTCCAAGCTCATACCTGATGAAACTGAAGGAACCAGTCAACCCTCAAATACTATCAATCTCTCCATGCACACACTTACCAAAGCTGAAAAATCTGCCCTCTCAAAAAGCCTTAATTTCTGTCTAGAATAAGATCTTAATAAGATACTACAATGTGGGGAACTGGAAGAATTTATCCAATGCCTCCATCAAGGAATATTTCCACAACCAAAACAAATCCACTTTCAACAACCATTCATCCTGTGACAACATCAAGGAAAGGATTAATACCAACAAATATAAAAATCCATAAAGTTTGTCTTTCCTGCTTCCCTTCATGCTATGGGGAGAGAACTCTGGGGGCCAGGAAAAGCATGGCCAGGCCAGGTAGGGATGGGGGGCAGGGGCAGGGGCAGGGTTGGGCAGGGGCAGAGGCAGCGCAAGAAGGGCCCTTCCTCCAATTTGGGGCTCACTAGGTGGGCATGGGAGGTATGTCCAGTGGCCCGAGTCATCTCCACTGGCAGTGAGGTTGTGCAGCTCCTGGTGGTGTCCTGGGTTTCATGGGCATGGTGCCTGGTTGCCTGGACACCACCCCTCTCTGGGGAGGAACTGGAGCTGCTGAGGGCTGTTGGTGCCATGGCTGGCCTGGCCTCCAGGCCAGAGCTGCACACCCAGAGCTGGCACAGCAGGTGCTGGCCTGGGCTGCTGGAGCTGCTGGACAAGATCAGGAGTGGGGATCATGGTGGGATGGGCTCCTGGCAGCCCAATGGTCTCTCCCCTACTGAAGCCTCATCATGGGTGCCTGGGTGCTGTGGAGGCTTGGGCAAGCTGCCTGTGCTGGAGTAGCCAGCATGGCTCAGGCCAAGGTCCTAGGGCTTGAGGAAGTCATGTAGCTGGTGCATAAAGGGCATGGACTTGCAGGCAGCCCCCAAGTGGCAGCTGTGGTTGATGACTTGTAATTGATACACTCACAGGCCAACTGTGCACTGTGAGTGTATCAAGTTGGTTGCAGGCTGACTGGGCGCTGCAAATGGGTTGTTTGGTTCAAAATCGAGGAGGCAGAGTTGGGAGTGAAGCAAAGACAAGTTTTACTTATAACAGTAAAGATACATTTTACTTATAGCAACAAAATAGGAACAAAAATATTTTATCAGCAAAATATGATTTACACGTATAACAGTTAACAAAAAGGTTAAGTTACAAGCAGACAATACAACAGTAACAGTTAAAAGTTGCCAGTGATAATAAGAACAGACAGACAAATTGAAAGAGTTTCCACTTGGTTGGTAACTTATTGATAGTTTTCAGTGCCAGGTGCATGTCAAGTTGATCCAGTAAAGTCAGGCGTCCCCATTTGACACTGCCGGAGGGAGCACCAGGGAAGATCCCTCAGTCAGGATCTGGTCCTTGCTCACACTGGAATTCTGGAGTCCGGACTTGGAACAGCAATGACCATTCTGTTCCATCCTTCCTAGTGGTCACCTGGTGTGCATGTTTCTTTATATCTTGTCCTATGCTAATCTGTTGGCTTTAGAGCCACTCACAATCTTACCTTACAGCTGTTAATCTATGGGATTAAAAAGTGTTAGAAATTATCGTAAAAGGTTATTGCCTAAACTCAGGTTTACCCAATAAGCAAATTACACCACATTACTTTGGGTTTTGAGATTAGCATTTTCTTCACCTAAGTTTAACCCACTTGGTTACTTCCTTTTGGAATTTTTTGAAATGTGTTAATTTTAACTTGTGGTCAGGTTTGTCATTTTTACTGACCTTTAAGCAAGAACCGTTAGGTCAGCTAAAGTTTGCAGGTCTGTTTTCTAATTCTGCTTCTTGGAGTCCATGTTAGTTTTATGATTGGTACAGACAGTTAATTTTAAGATTATGGTTATACTTGAGACAGATAGGGTACGTTTGCGGGAAACAATCTTGCAAGCTTTGCCTTAGCTAATAATAACTATTATGCCATTGCTAGATGCTCTCAAGAAGCAGACTTTTTTTGCTATGATTTGCTCATCAATCCCTTTGGTTCTGGCCATCATAATTTACCCCTTGCTTTTTGAAGCATATGCAATTGTTTTACAAATATGACTCTTGCCAGGCCACATAAATTAACATTAGTACGAGCAACAACTTTTACTTTGGCATAAACACGAGAACCAATTTGATAACAAAAACATCTAAGGATTATATTGAGTAATATTATTCCTACAACTAAACTTATTACTACTGCAAACCAAGGAAAGGGAGCACCTTTGGTGAAGGTATATATTTGCACATTGCAGGCTACTTCATACCACTTACACAGCAGGGGAATGTTAGTAGCGCACTTAATAATTCACCCTCCTTCTTGGGATACGAGGTCAAGTTGTTTACCTTTTGGGGTATCTTCAAACAAATTTTTGATTTAGGTTGTTACTTCATTCCACCCATTTAGTTGGGGCATGTCTACATCTTGAACCCAGGATTTTGGAAGACTTAGGTTAAGGGTGAACCTTTCTAATTGCGCCTTTGGCCACATTAAAGTAGCTTCCTGGCCTTGGACATTTCAAGTAGCTGATGCTCCTTGAAAATCTTGAGCTTCTGCACAGCAGCTGGTGCAGGAGGTCCAAAATTTACCATTGGGATAGTACAAGAGGCCAGAACCTTCCCAACAAACTCACTGAGCTAGGGTAATATAGGGATTTGCTGGTAGGGGCATTATACAAACCATGTCGGGGGGGCTATTGGACCACCCCCTTCATAAAGTTCCCAAGCCTATTAGAATGCCATTTACAGGGTACACCAGAGATTGAGCTAAATACGTGGGGGCTTCTGAGGTAACAATTTCCCAAATGGGATGATGTAGGTCCCAGTTCCACATACATCCTCCCTCCAGTCCTGTTGTTAAGAAATGGGCAGTGAACCATGTGCCGTTTGATACCCCATGTACAATAAAAAAGCATTTTGTCTTGCTGCACCCCTCCCATCATGTACTCCACGTGTCTCGGTAAACTAACCATTAGGTCAAAACCGGGGTTAGTCCATGATGCTTTAAGCCAGCAGGCCATTCTTTGTGTTTGAGATCTCTCATCACCTGGTGTGATAGCTGAAAATTATGTCTGTGTGATAAAGGTGCTTGCTGAAAGCTCTATGAAGATTAGACCAAGTGTTTTTTCTGTATTTGTTTAGATATTAAGCTATATGTTGTTGCTAAGAACCTAATTAAAGTTTAAGATGTAGTAAGGCCTTGTATAAAGTAAGGCCTAGTAAATTTAGCAAAGCCTTGAAGTAGTAAGGCCCTGTGGTGCAGTTAAAATTACCTTATCCAAGGAATGCAAGACTTGTACTGCTATTGGTCAGTCTAAGGACAGTTGAAATAAAAAGAATCTGAGTGGTTGTATGTTATCAGTACCATTCAGAAGCTATAAATTGGCTGGAATAGCCAGAAATCATTCTGAAGGAAGATACATATCTGTGAAAAGGATTAGTTAGCTGTTGGTCTGGATCAATGGGCCCGTGGACCTCGAGGAGCCCAAGGACTGAATTCCAGGGTTCTTCCCGGTACCTCTCGGACAGCGATGATTGGGGACGCCTGACTTCGCTGAACTTTGTGGAAAGAGAAAATTGTTGTAAATCAGGCATCAGAGGGGACTGCCGATAAGTTGCCAGCATGAATTGTTCTTGTCTGTCATTGTTTGTCTTGTTACTACGCGTAGTTCTGTTTTTGTTAAGTCAATAAACCTTTCTTACCTTTCTACCCCCGAGAATACTCTCAGACTTTTTTTGCTATGATTTGCTCATCAATCCCTTTGGTTCTGGCCATCATAATTTACCCCTTGCTTTTTGAAGCATATGCAATTGTTTTACAAATATGACTCTTGCCAGGCCACATAAATTAACATTAGTACGAGCAACAACTTTTACTTTGGCATAAACACGAGAACCAATTTGATAACAAAAACATCTAAGGATTATATTGAGTAATATTATTCCTACAACTAAACTTATTACTACTGCAAACCAAGGAAAGGGAGCACCTTTGGTGAAGGTATATATTTGCACATTGCAGGCTACTTCATACCACTTACACAGCAGGGGAATGTTAGTAGCGCACTTAATAATTCACCCTCCTTCTTGGGATACGAGGTCAAGTTGTTTACCTTTTGGGGTATCTTCAAACAAATTTTTGATTTAGGTTGTTACTTCATTCCACCCATTTAGTTGGGGCATGTCTACATCTTGAACCCAGGATTTTGGAAGACTTAGGTTAAGGGTGAACCTTTCTAATTGCGCCTTTGGCCACATTAAAGTAGCTTCCTGGCCTTGGACATTTCAAGTAGCTGATGCTCCTTGAAAATCTTGAGCTTCTGCACAGCAGCTGGTGCAGGAGGTCCAAAATTTACCATTGGGATAGTACAAGAGGCCAGAACCTTCCCAACAAACTCACTGAGCTAGGGTAATATAGGGATTTGCTGGTAGGGGCATTATACAAACCATGTCGGGGGGGCTATTGGACCACCCCCTTCATAAAGTTCCCAAGCCTATTAGAATGCCATTTACAGGGTACACCAGAGATTGAGCTAAATACGTGGGGGCTTCTGAGGTAACAATTTCCCAAATGGGATGATGTAGGTCCCAGTTCCACATACATCCTCCCTCCAGTCCTGTTGTTAAGAAATGGGCAGTGAACCATGTGCCGTTTGATACCCCATGTACAATAAAAAAGCATTTTGTCTTGCTGCACCCCTCCCATCATGTACTCCACGTGTCTCGGTAAACTAACCATTAGGTCAAAACCGGGGTTAGTCCATGATGCTTTAAGCCAGCAGGCCATTCTTTGTGTTTGAGATCTCTCATCACCTGGTGTGATAGCTGAAAATTATGTCTGTGTGATAAAGGTGCTTGCTGAAAGCTCTATGAAGATTAGACCAAGTGTTTTTTCTGTATTTGTTTAGATATTAAGCTATATGTTGTTGCTAAGAACCTAATTAAAGTTTAAGATGTAGTAAGGCCTTGTATAAAGTAAGGCCTAGTAAATTTAGCAAAGCCTTGAAGTAGTAAGGCCCTGTGGTGCAGTTAAAATTACCTTATCCAAGGAATGCAAGACTTGTACTGCTATTGGTCAGTCTAAGGACAGTTGAAATAAAAAGAATCTGAGTGGTTGTATGTTATCAGTACCATTCAGAAGCTATAAATTGGCTGGAATAGCCAGAAATCATTCTGAAGGAAGATACATATCTGTGAAAAGGATTAGTTAGCTGTTGGTCTGGATCAATGGGCCCGTGGACCTCGAGGAGCCCAAGGACTGAATTCCAGGGTTCTTCCCGGTACCTCTCGGACAGCGATGATTGGGGACGCCTGACTTCGCTGAACTTTGTGGAAAGAGAAAATTGTTGTAAATCAGGCATCAGAGGGGACTGCCGATAAGTTGCCAGCATGAATTGTTCTTGTCTGTCATTGTTTGTCTTGTTACTACGCGTAGTTCTGTTTTTGTTAAGTCAATAAACCTTTCTTACCTTTCTACCCCCGAGAATACTCTCAATCCCAAACCCTCCACAGGCATCTGGGACACCTGGGAGAAGTGAAAGTTAAGTGAAAGCTGCCCTTGGGCACACACAGTGCTCCAAGTTTTATTAGCATTGGCTTGAAAGGCTGCATGCATTAAAAAGTAACATTTGTGCTGCTTCTCGGCCAATGGTTGCTACTAACTCATCAGTGTATTCTAGGGTCATGTTATCAATCATACCCCCTTTACTGCGAAAACCTATGACTTCTCATATATCCATGATTCCTTGGGTGTTTTTCTCAGATTTATCTATGTTTCAAACTCCCATGGCTGAATTAAGCCCGTTCCACATGTGGTCTAGTATACCTCTTTTCTTTCGGGTGATTGGAGGCTGATGGGCTGCGGGTTGGAAAACAGTTGGCCAAGTCCAGCGCAACATATTCTCAGCCAACCGGGTGCTGGCAGAGCAGTTACGGAATGCTGTCCTGATAAACCATTGCTCAGGGTTAAAGGTGATACGGGCATTAAACAAGGAGGCATTAAGGAGGACAGGAGCTCTGGTTTGGGACCTCCACCATGGGGTGACATTAGACAAGCGAAGTAGTGGATACACCTATGGTGGCTCTTTTTGGATTAACAATGTGCATCCCTGCTTAATGCAAAAAACAGACAGGGGTTCTCCCGTTTCGATGCTTAACCATTTTCATTCTTGTTTCTATGATTGGTAAATTTTCCAATGGGGTTGGTCTATTCACTGGAGCAAGTCTCCATCTCTATACTTGAACACACACTGCCCAGGTATGACTATGGCATGGGTAGCTTGCAAAAATTATTCTGGCATGGAGCCAGAAGGAAGTTTTATGATTGCTACAGACAGTTAATTTTAACATTATGGTTATACTTGTGACAGACGGGGTACATTTACGGGAAAAAATCTTGTAAGCTTTGCCTTAGCTAATATTAACTATTACGCCACTGCTATATGCTCTCAAGAAGCAGATCTTTTTTGCTATAATTTGCTCATTAACCCCTTTGGTTCTGGCCATCATACACTTGCTTGCAAGGCCTTGTCCTTTATGCAGCACTGGAATGGTGGCCTGTCATGCCTGCACTCCTGCTTGCAGTGTGAGAGGCCCTCATACATGTGGGCATTGGAGCACCTGCTCCATGCAAACTGGCTGAGGACGTCAGCATAGTGATGCTGTGCCAGGGACCAGCACCGGGGTCTGGACAGGCTGCTGCTGTCGACCTGGGGCTTCTGTTGCATGACACAGTGGCCAGAGGCTAGTTGCAGGTGGCCCAGGGTCCTGGCATCCCTGCAGCCTTTTAAGGGCCGGGGGCTGTGGCAGGCAAAGATCCTGTGCCTATTGTGCAATGGCTGCTCTACCCCAGGCCCTGGGAGTGAAAACCCATGCCCAGGTCTTCTGTTTACGACCATGCTCCTTGTGCTTCACCACCAAAGTGACTACCGCCTTTCCCAGGTCAGCCTTGCCCCTCTGCCCCCACACTAGTGCTGACCAGCCCCTGGACTGCAACCCATACCCTGGCAAGGATTCCAAAAATGCACACCTAGATGCCACCACTGGTTCTGTACATGAACTTCTGGGGCTCCAACCCTGCCATCTGTGGACCTCCCCTACCAGCCAGGACTGGTGGCTGCATGTCATCTAGCAAACCTGGGACAATGTGAAGTGGCTGGAGTCATTTTGCAAGACATGGACCACTTCCCAGGAGCTCCTCAATCAGTTCCACCTACACCTGCAGCGGCAGGCCACCACCATGCAGCTGCCCTTCCTTTCAGAGACCCGGCTGGCCATTGCCCTACTCAAGCTGGCCACTCCCATCAGCCTGCATTATATCAGCCATGTCTTCAGGGTTGGCAAGGTGATCACGGGGAGCCTCTCCTGAAGGTCTTCGGTGCCTTCCAGAATGTGCTGGGGCATACCATGCTCCAGGTGCATGACTCCCTGGCAATGGCAGTGGGGTTCCGTGCCCTAGGCTTCCCCCAGTGCATTGAGGCCCTGGATGGGACCCACATCCCTGCCACCTTCTGCCCTGTGGTGACCTGCCCTACTACAGCCAGTGGATCATTCATTCCACTGTGCATCAGTCCATCATCATCCACCAGAGCACTGGCTGGATGGGCAACACCCATTATGCCTGAGTCTTTCTCAACTCCACCCTGCGAGCCCTGGTACATATTGGGCATTCACACCAGGGGTGCTAGACCTCCAGCAGGGTGAAGTGGTGATCCCACCCTTCCTTAATTGGGATCCCAACTCCCTACTCTTCCCCTGGCTCATCAGCCAGCAGGACACCAGCCAGGCGTACTTCAACATGTACCTGGGCTGTACCAATGTGATGGTGGAGTGCACCTTCAGCCATCTAAAGGGATGCTCTCCACCCTCTCCACCCACCTTGAGGCTATGGAGGCCAATTCCCTTGGTAATCATCACAGCCTGTATGCTTTATAACATCTGCGAGGCATGGGGGGAATTTTCTTTGGGGCCTGGGTGGAGAAGGCACAGTGGGAAGAAGACACCTGGCATGGGGAGCACCAACTCTGGTGGCAGCAACAGTGATGGGCACTCCACACTGAGACGCTGGGGAGCTGCACAACTGGAAGTGGGGGGAAGGGCATCAGGTGTAAAAGGCACAGGTAGAACATCTGCTACCACACTCCTCACTGTAGGCAATTTAGACGGCCAGCCATGGACTCCAGCACCACCACATACCCCCAGCACCATGCTTAGTGTGGACATTTTTCTGAAAAAGCACTTTATTCCCCTCCACAAATACAGACCTTGTCCCCACTCCTCCCCAACAACAGAGCCACTAAACTCTCCCTCCTGAACAAGAGAGTCCTTCCACCCTTTGTTCCTCACAAGAGACCCTGCCCACACTTTAAAACCACAGACCCCCTCCTCCCTCACTCCCAATCTATAGGAACACTCCACGAATCACTCAACCCAGCACCAATAAAGCACCCGCTTCCATGTGCAGACTATGTACAGTATGCTCTGTGTGTCTTCCCTGGCTGGAGGGCAGTGGGGTGGAGGTACCTAGGAGGTAGAGCCTGGGGTTAGGTATCCCTGGCTCCCTCCCCGGCAGCCAGTGGCCAGGGCCAGAAGGGCCATCTCGTGGTGCTGGCCACACTGTGGACACCTTCTGCTTCAGGCATGTGTAGAGCCAGAATGAGTGGTGGGGCAGGGCCCAAGTGGGTGGGGCTGGCTAGCAGAGGACCCAGGGAGAGAAGCTGGGGCAGGGGCACCTGGTTGCTGGAGGCACCACTACACCTCCCTCCCCGGCAGCCAGTGGCCAGGGCCAGAAGGGCCATCTCGTGGTGCTGGCCACACTGTGGACACCTTCTGCTTCAGGCATGTGTAGAGCCAGAATGAGTGGTGGGGCAGGGCCCAAGTGGGTGGGGCTGGCTAGCAGAGGACCCAGGGAGAGAAGCTGGGGCAGGGGCACCTGGTTGCTGGAGGCACCACTACACCTTAGCCCAAGCCAGATGGGTGGAAAGAAGAGCTGTGGACAAGCTTGCTGCCTTCAGAGATATTTGGACACAATTTGTGGACCAGCTCAGGGAAACTTTTTCATTCATTTTTTGCTTTTGATAGGAAACTCACCCTAGTTTCCTATGTTCCAAAGAAGTCCAAAGTTTTGCTGTTGCTCTCAAGCATGAACCATGACCTTTCAGTAGGCAGAGAGCAAAGAAAACAGATATCATCCAGGACTACAATAAAAACAGGGGTGGGGTGGATAATTTTAACAATTTGGTCTGTATGACCACCTGCAGACAGAAAATCAGCAGGTGACCAATGACACTATTTTTCAATATGCTGGATGTGGCTGCCATTGCCAGCCTCATCATTTGGCTAGGCCAAAATGCAAACTGTAAGCAAAGATAGTTTCATAGTTGTAGTTTCATAGCCGGTATGGTCAGAAGGGACCTGAGCAGATTCACAGATTCATAGACATTAGGGCTGGAAGGGACCTCGGAAGATCATCGAGTCCAGCCCCCTGCTCCAGGGGCAGGAAGTCAGCTGGGGTCATAGGATCCCAGCAAGAAAAACATCCAGATTTCTTCTGAAGGCATTCAAAGTAGATGCTTGAACAACCTTTGGTGGCAGGCTATTCCAGACCTTGGGGGCTCGGACAGTAAAGAAGTTCTTCCTTATTTCCAAACTGAAATGGTCTTGCAGGAGTTTATAACCATTTGACCTTGTCATCCCTTGGGGCACTCTAATAAACAGATATTTCCCCAGATCCTGGTGAACACATCTTATAAACTTATAGGTGGCCATCAGATCGCCCCTGAGCCTACACTTTTCCAGGTTGAAGAGTCCCATAGCTTTCAGCCTCTCATTGTAAGGTCTGTTTTCCTGACCTCTGATCATGCATGTGGCTCTTCTCTGGACTCTCTCAAGCTTCTCCACGTCCTTTTTGAATTGTGAAGCTCAAAATTGGACACAGTACTCCAGCTGCAGCCTCACCAAGGCTGAATAGAAGGGGAGAATGACGTCCTGGGATTTGCTTGAGAAGCATCTGTGGACGCAAGCCAGGGCCTTGCTCTCTTTACTAGCTGCAGCATAGCATTGCAGGCTCATGTTCATCTTATGGTCCATCCTGACCCCCAAGTTCCTCTCATCCACAGTGCTAGCCAGTGTAGCACTGCTGAGCCTATAGACATGCTGCAGGTTTTTCCTCCCAAGGTGGAGAGCCTTGCTCTTTTTGGTGTTAAACACCATCAGGTTCTTGTCCACCCATTTCCCGAGCCTGTCAAGGTCAGCCTGGATTACCCCCCTGTCATAAGGTGTGGATGCTTTACTCCAATGTTTGGTATCATTGGCAAACTTGGCCAGTCCACTTCTGACTCCAATATCCACATCATTAATGAAGAGGTTGAACAAAATAGGTCCAAGGATAGAGCCTTGAGGGACCCCACTGGTCACAGGGCACCATAATGATTGACTTCCATCAACCACCACACTCTGGATCTGACCACAGATCCAATTCCCCAGCCAGCAGATCATGTTGAACCCAAGGCCACAGTTGGCCAGTTTTGCCAAGAGGTGATCATGGGATACCAGATTGAAGGCTTTTTTAAAGTCAAGATATATGACATCAATTTCTTCCCCATTTGTCCAGTTGATAGGTCACTTGGTCATAAAAGGAAATGAGATTGGTCAAGCACTACCTACACACAACAAACCCATGCTGGCTGTCCCTCAGGGTGTTGCCATCGGCCAGTCCGTTTAGAATGGGCTCCC
>NW_005842910.1:183954-193163 GCF_000455745.1 Alligator sinensis | reverse complement strand
CACTTCCCTTGGAAGTTGGTTCCAGATCCTAGCCACCCTGACTGTGAAGTAGTGCCTCCTGATGTCTAGGCTGAACCTACTCTCAGTCAACTTTTGGCCTTTATTCCTAGTTACTCCTGGTAGTGCTCGGGGGAACAGGGACTCTCCTGTTCTGTGCTGGTCCCCGCTGGTAAGTTTATAGATGGCCACCAGATCCCCTCTGAACCTTCTCTTGTGGAGGCTGAACAGGTTCAGGTCCTGTAGCCCCTCCTCATAGGGCCTGCCCTGCTGCCCCCTAACCATGTGAGTGGCCCTCCTCTGGACCCTCTCAATGCTGGTCAAATCCCTCCTGAAGTGCGGCACCCAGAACTGGACACAGTACTCCCAACTGCAGCCTGACCAATGTCTCATAGAGGGGGAGGATCACCTCCTTGAACCTGGTCATGATGCATCTGTGGATGCATGACAAGGTGTGGTTAGGCTTTCTGACCGTGTCCTCACATGGGCATCCCATGTTTATCTTGGAATCAATAGTGACTCAAAGATCCTTTTCTGCCTCTGTGATGATGAGAAGGGAGTTCCCCAGCCTGTAGGTAGGCTGCTGGTTCTTCCTCCCTAGGTGCAGTACCTTGCACTTGTCACTATTTAATCCCATCCTATTCTCATTCACTCACCCCTGTAACCTGTCCAGATCTAGTTGTAGCTTTTCCCTCCCTTCTAGAATGCCCACCTCTCCACACATCTTAGTGTCATCCATGAATTTGAACAAGATGCTTTTCACCCCCTTGTCTAAGTTGCTGATGAAGATGTTAAACAGTGCAGGCCCAAGGAACGAGCCCTGGGGAACCCCACTGCCCACGTCCTTCCAGGTCAAAAATGACCCATCCACCACCACTCTCTGGGTGCGGCCCTCCAGCCAATTTGCAACCCATCTGACTGTGTAGACATTGAGGCCATAGTCACCTAATTTTGTAATGAGAATGGGGTGAGAGACAGTGTCGAAGGCCTTCCTAAAGTCCAGAATGACTACATCCACTGTGACACCTGCATCTAAGGATTTTGACACCTGGTCATAGAAGGCCACCAGGTTGGTCTGACAGGACCTGACACTAATGAACCCATGTTGGTTGCCCCTTAGCATAATCTCCCCTGCTGGTCCCTTGCAAATGTGTTCCTGGATAATTTTCTCAAAGAGCTTCCCCAGGACATAGGTAAGACTAATAGGCCTATAGTTACCCGGGTCCTCCTTTCTTCCCTTTTTGAAAATGGGGACCACATTGCCCCTTTTCCAGTCCTCTGGCACCTGGCCAGAGCACCAGAAGTGCTCGTAAAGCTGTGCCAGGGGTCCAGCAATGACCTCTGCCAATTCCCTCAACACCCTGGGATGGAGATCATCTGGACCTGCTGACTTGAACATGTCCAGCCCCACCAGAACTTTCCTAACTAGGTCCTCAGTGACCCTAGGCCTGGTGGTGCCCTTGAGTCCATCCAGAATTCTGGTGGGGGGGGATGTCCCGTCCCTGCTCAGAAAAATGGACGCAACAAATTTGTTAAAGAGGTCAGCTTTATCATCTAATGCAACCAGCAGGTTGCCAAGCATGTCCTGCAGGGGCTCCACATTACTAGGTGTTTTCTTTTTACCCTCTATGTATTTAAAAAAAGGACTTCTTGTTATATTTGATCCCAGTGCTAGTCCTACTTCTTTCTCCACCTTAGCCTTCCTAACAGCCCCACTACAGTCCCAAGCAATGGAGGTATAACCCTGCTTGGTGATGGCCCCTTCCTTCTGGTGGGTGTACACTCTTTTTAGCCTTCAGATGTTCCTGAATGCCTTTGGTGAGCCATGGGAGCTTTTGAGCATCCTTGCGCCCTTTGACTCACGTTGGGACTGTCACCCTTTGTGCTCAGAGGATTGTCTCCTTAATGAACGACCACTCGTCTTGGTCTCCTTACTCCCTTACCTTCCAGCACCTCCGTGCCTCCCTGACTAATCTCCTTAACTCATTGAAATCTGTCCTCCTGAAGTCAAAGACTGCGGCCTTGCTGCAGGCCTTTGACACCCTGCACTGGATGGTGAATTCCAGTAGGCGATGATAGCTATCACCCAGGTGGTCGAGAACCCACAGTCCCCTCACCAGGTTGTGGCCTGTGGCCTGTGGCCAGGACCAGGTCCAGCAAGGCATCTCCCCTGGTGGGACTGTGCACCTCCAGGGTAAGGTGGAGGTCTTGTATCTTGGCTAGGAACCTATATGAGCAGTTAGACCTGACTGACTGCTCCTCCCAGCAGATGTCTGGGTTGTTTAGGTCACCCATGACGACCATGTCCCTTGACCTAACTCCCTCCGCAAGCTGACATGAGAATTCCCAGTCCAGCTCATCCCCCTGGTTGGGTGGTTGATAGTAGACACCCACCATTAAATCCCTTTCCCCCTGATCCCCTTGTATTCTAACCCAGAGCACATCAGTCTGCCCCTCCTCTAACCCTGTGCTGTTTGTTGATGATGTGTATTGCTCTTTATCATTGAGCTCCACACCCCCACCTTTCCTCCCCATTCTATCCCATCTGAACAGTGTGTAGCCCTTGATGTTTACCACCCAATCATGGGTTGAAGGGTTGAATCCCACCAGGTTTCAGTGAGACCCACTCTATCTGGGTTTGTGTTAGCTAGCGGGAGGGCAAGTTCCTCTTGCTTGTTCCCCATACTAAAAGTATTAGTGTAGAGGCATTTAAGGCCTCCTATGGGTGCATGCACCTTCCCCCTGATCCCAGGACAATCCAGACCCCTGTCACTTACCTGGGTGCTTCTTGTGCTCCTCACCTGTCTTGCCTGGGAAGTGTTCTCGTGTCCCTCTGTGGCCCCATCCCCTGGCGAAGCTAATTTAAAGCATGCCATACTAGATCAGCCAACCTAGAAGAGAAGACATGCTTGCCTTTAGGGGAGAGGTGAAGCCCATCCCGCCCGAACATGCCCACTGTGTGAAAATGCAAGTTGTTGTCAAGGAACCTGAGGCCTGCCTGGCAGCACCATCACTGAAGCTGCTGGTTTCCCATTCTGATGGAGGCCTCATGACGCCATCCATGTCTACTTACTGGGAGAACAGAGGAGAATACCACCTGTACCCCTGTCTCCTTGAACTTGGCCCCAGGGCCTCATAGTCCTTGATGATGCAGTCTGGACTGCTCCCCACCGTGTCATTTGTTCCCACATGGATTAGGACCATGGGGTACTGGTCCAAGTGTTGAATGAGGTCTGGGATCTTGCCTGTAACACCCTGAATCCAAGCCCCAGGCAGGCAGCAGACCCCACATGCCATGGGGTCAGGTCAGCAGCTAGGGCTCTCCATTACCCTTAGGATGGAGTTTCATTGAAGAAGATGGTACTCACAGTGAAGAAGACGGTGTTTGTTTGTTTGTTTTTTTGCAGGAGCTTGGAGAACAGTTGATTGACAGATGAATAAAACAAAGGATAATGGATACACGTAACAAGTCCATCAAGTCTCGTATGACTGCCCTAAATTACAAATTGCTACAGCGCACCCCAGTAGAACCTTGTGCAAGCATGAGTGGACATTGTGCTTTTTTCTAAGATCAGATGACCACAAAACCTGGAAATGACCTGGAATTTGCTTGTGTGCACCACAGTATATCACTGTTGTTTTGTGAGGAATGCAATATTTAGTTAAAACAGTTAGGAAATGTTTTTGTAAGTAATTTCTTAGTTTGAAAACAGTGTGAACTGCACTTAGCAAATTGTTCATTCACATTTTGAAACTCTAAAAAAAGTTAAAATTGTCTCCATTGTTCTAGTTATACAATATTTTGGATTCAAATAATCATAAATACTCTTTCAAACAATCTGTATGTTTAATAAATAGTTTTTGGTACATTTATACTAATGTCAATGGTTCCCTTTTGTTCATGTAGGTGGGGTAACAAGTTACGCCATAACACCAACAATGCCGAATTGCAGGGTAACAAGTGACCCCATGAGAACTGTTAGACCCTGATTCCATGCAGCACCCAATGAGTAGAGATATTACAGTCCAATTGCTCGTGGATCCTGGTACTCATTAGCCACAGTAAGCAGAGAGAAAACACCAGCACACATTGCTCGCAACAGCTTTATTCAGAATGGAGACAACTTTGGGCGAGCTCCCTCACAGACAGCCAGTGTATGAACATGGGGAGCAGCAATGAGCAATAGTTTCCCCCCCACCATATTTATACACTTTGATTTATGCTCATTAATATTCACTCTACCCTCATCCCTCCTGTGTTCCACCCATTTCCCCTCCCATCTCAAGCTCCACGTCTGTTTACTGTTTGTTTCATTAGCATGGAATTACCTATGCATTTCATTCATTTACATGTCTTTTTGCTATGAGTGCACGTTTAAGACCTTGACTCCTGCTCTTCAGTCAATGGGCGGACTTTGACCAAAACCTGGAAGCTTCTGGAGGCTTCTTCACCAATCACCATTCACCTTTTTGCATATGTTCTTCACAGATTCTGTTACCAATTACGTGTTGTTTTTCACATCCCAGTCTGTTTTTTTTCTGGCTCAGTTGTACTATGTTCCACATTCCTAAAACGTCACCTCATTCATAGCACACAGACTCACACAAATTCACTTGCTGCTTTTTCATCAGAAAATGGTTGACACAGTTAAGATGGTTACTTAGCATAAGCAAATGTCTGGCTTAGATATCATTCTACTTTGTTGTCAGCAGCTCTGCTAGGCCACAGGTCATGCCTTTATTCAGCTGCAAATCCAGTGCTCCCCAAGATCTAAATATTGTCACCCTAACAAGAACAACAACAGTTATGGTTTCATGAGAAAGGATGAGGATTAAAGCCCTCCACACTAGGTTAGTAAGCCTGTCTGTGAATAATCTATCCCATTTCTTCCTAGCAGTTCTTGTTCTTGGAACAACATCCTGTGGTCAAAGAAGCCAAAGCCCTGATGGAGATACCATCTGCAGAGCCCTGCACTCATCTGCAGGATGTGTCCACTCCTGCCCAACCTTTTCCCTAAAAAGAAAGATCTAGGACAAGGGAGGGCAAAATGGCAGATCTAGCTAGTGGCTGGAATCCATTTCCCAGCAGCTCCTGCCCATGTCACTGTAGCTGGTTTCCATGGAGACGCCCCAGGAGGGGCAGAGCAATGACAGTGTGGAACAAGGGTTTCCATGGAGACTGGCCCAAGCAGTGGTGACCGGGCACATGACTGGGTGGGGAGCTGATCCGGGGCTGGTTCTGGGATTTTGTGCCAGTGACAACGTGGTTTGGAGCCAGGGCAGGATCGTGATCCGCTGCCCATATACCCTGGCCAGGGGCAGGGAGGCAGATCATGGCTCTGCCCCGCTGTCTGCACACCCATTATTAGATCATTAGACAGGCAGAAATTTGAGAAGAAACTTCTCATCCTATAATTCAGGCTTCCCACTTCCAGGGTGGATGCTAGTAACTACATAAGCTACTGCACATAATGTTGGCATCCCCTTTCCCACATTAATTTTCCAGACTGAAAGTGCATGCATCTGCTTTATTTTGCATGGCTGGTATATGTTAGAGGGCTAAAAGCATGCCTAAAGGATTGGGCCCTTCTTGGAACTCAAGTGAAGTTTAGGTGAAGCTTTGTCGTTTTATTGGACTGCCAAAAGATCTTGGCAGCAGTTAGGCACATTGATCAAACTGAACACTTCTGTTCATACATGGAAGTTCATGTTTAGCCTTGTAGCAATCTTTCCATTTCAAGATGTAGACTCTGAATGAATTTAAGCACCCAAACTGCTTTTTGCTGCCAGAGCAGCATCAATCTTGATCCACTTTGTGACTTAGGTGCTTCAGGCCGACTGAAGTCCAATGAATATTTGGATCAGCATCTTGGTTACACGTTCTTTCACAGGTCCTTTTACATGTGAACTTTGTATTCCATGGTAGAAGAAAAGTAGAAAAAAGTTTCCAGGGATTCATAGCGTATCTCAACCTTCACTCCCATGCAAGAGAGAAAGCAATTGTCAAGTACTCTATAAGCCTTTGCATCAACAAACTGCAGGAAAAATAGCAGCATCTATGGGGCTCTTTCATGGCATGTAAACAGAAAAGAGCAGGACATATGAAGCAGTTTGTCTCCATTCTCCAGTACACTGGGCCATGCAGTTCACACCACTGTAATAGAAGGATGTACAGCTTGGATGTACAACTCCTAAGTGCAATATGCAACTTATCACTAAAAACAGCTTCAGTACCAAAGGACTGGAGGGTTGCCAATGTGACTCCCATATTAAAAATTGGGCTATAGAGGGGATGCAGGGAAATACAGAGCAGGTAGTCTAACTTCTGTTCCCGAAAAACTGGTAGAAACAATAATTAAAAAGTCTTATTCAGCACATAGATGAATATAACTTGCTGTGAAGGAATCAATATAGCTTTGTCAAAGGGAAATCATACCTCACTAACCTACTAGAGTTCTTTGAGGGTGTCAATATGTAGGTAGATCAAGGCGATCCAGTTGAGATACTATATGTGCACTTCCGAAAAGCCTCTTTAAAGGTCCCTTATCAGAGACTCTTAACTAAGTTAGGTAGTCATGGGGTTATAGGGAAGGTTCACTCATGCATTAGACATTGTCTTAAAAATAGAAAGCAAAGAGTTAGTATAAATGGTTAGCTTTGGGGATGGAAAGAAGTAAACAGAGGGGTCCCCCAAGGATCATTGTTGGGACCACAGCTATTTAACATATTCATAAATGATCTGGGAAAAGGGGTGAGCGGTAAAGTGGCCAAATTTGCAGATTACACAAAAAAATTCAAAGCAGCAAAGCCCAAAGTGGACTACAACAGCAACTGGCACTATTGACTGAATAGATAACTAACTGGCAGATTAAATTCAATGTAGATAAGTGTAAAGTGATGCAGATGGGTTCAAATAACCCAGACTATACCTACACATTAGTGGACTTTACATTAGCTATTACCACACAGGACAAAGATTTGGCAGTCATTGTGGACAGTCTACAAAAAAACACCAGTTCACTGTTCAGTAGCCATAAAAAAGAAAACAAAATGTTAGGGGTTATTAATAAGGGAATTGGAAACAACACTAAAAGTATCATAATGCCTTTATAAATCCTGGTCCATACACATTGTGACTCCTGTGTCCAGTTTTGATCCCCGCACTTCAAAATAAATAAATAAATAAATAAATAAAAATAGTATAAAAGAACCAAAGAACATACAGTGAAGGGGAACAAGGATGATTAGTAGTATGAAGGAGCACCCATATGAGGAGAAAATAGAGAGGCTAAATTATTGGAGGAGAGGAGCATTAGTAGCTATTGAGCATGGGAATTAGGGATACATCTGCTGAATCAGAACTTGCTGGACCTTAAATGCTGGAGGCTTCAAGTGAGAAAGGAACAGGGGAAAAACAAAAACAAAAAACCCCCCAAAACCTGGTCATATGCAGTTCAATCTCCCTTTCAGCATCAATTTTCTGCCACTGTGAGACAGAGGATAAAGGGCAAGATGGGCCCATTTTGTGACACAGTCAGTGGCAGTTCTCATGTTCTAACTGCTATATCACTGCACCCCAGAGGGCAGACTATATGTTTATTTCAGTACCTGTATGCTCTAGTTTCATTGAGAGGATCTTGGCCGTGTGTAGACAAAATGAGAGGTGTGAGTGTACGATACTTCAAAGTGGACTAAATGCTTTTGCTCCACTTTAATGGTGTTGGTGTTTGTATGCCTCAACAGTGTATTGTGCATTAATTGCAGCCACTCTAGGAAATTTGGTGGAGTAATGCACCTTAAATGACTTGGGGTGCAGCAAACAAAAACTCCTTCGAGAAGTTTTAATTTGCTGCCCCTACACCTGTGGAGCGAAGCACTGGGCTTGTGCAGCTCCATGACTCTGCAGGAAGCCCTGTAGGCAACCTGACAGCAGCCCAGGAAAGCATGCTTCACCCAAGAAAGGTGTTGAGCCTGCCCTCCTCCCCCAATGCCATCGAGCCTGCCTGCCTGCCTGAGCTGCGTGGAGGCCCGGTGCTTCCCTCCACACCTGCGGTGCTCCCCAGAACCACCCAAGCCGAGTGCCTGTGGGCAGGTGCTGCCTGAGGGGAGGGCCTCTGTTGCCGTGAAGGAAAGTAGTAGCCTCCCCACCCACAGTTTCTTTTTAATCAGCTCATGGACCGCTCCACCTGCTGGCAGCTTGCTCTCCCCTATTACCAAATTTGCCCATTACTTTGGGGTGTGCTTTTTTATTAGGGATAGTTTCTAGGGTCTTGGTGATTCTGTCAATGTGCTGCTTGTGTTACTATACGGAGCTGTATTTCTCCCTTCTGCAAGCCCTCACCCCCAGTGGAGCTATCTTGCAGGACTCAATCTCAATGGGACTGGGTTCCTCCAGTCACCAAATCAGTCATACACACAAACACACACAAATGACACGCCTGACCTGGCCAGGCTGATCAGCATGGACAGGCTGACACCCTCATATGCCAAGAATCAGTTCATAAGAGCAACAATAAACTGCAGTCAGAGACAAGCACACAGGTAAACAGAATCCCTGGGTGTCCAGCTGACACCCTCATGGGCCAGCATTCAGTTCATAAGGGCACGTCTGAGTCAAACTGGGTCAATCAGCCTGTACAAGCTGATCCCCTTATGTGTTTCAAACTCAGCACGTCCCAATCTTTGGCCTCTTGATGAGCAGACCCCACAATAATTTCGGCTTCACAGGGATCTTTAGCATAGGTAAAAGAAGCGCTGCTGCAGAGCACGGGAGGAAAGAGAAGCTGAGAAGGAAAAATATACCCAATTACTACCAGTTTGACTATAAAAGTTATTTATTGCTAAGCATATGAAATATATAATAGTACTAGTAGTAATAGACATGCAAAAGAAAAACAAACACAAACAATGACAATACTACCCTGGTTTCACTAAGTATTTGGGGAAACTTAGCTCAAGCTTAACTGATACAGTTCAGGTTCAGAAGTTTATGCCTAGAAAGAAGACAGAGAACGCTGGGATCTCACCTAGTCCACGGTACTCAGGCTGCAAAGCTGACAGGCACAGTCTGTAGCACAGTCCTTGAAGGGAGAGATGATCTGTTCTTCCAGCGTCCCAAGAACGACAGGGGATGGTGTCAGCACAGGGGTTTTCTTCTTCTCCTTCTTTCCTCCTGCTTCTACTTCTTTTCCTTCCTTTTCCTCTTCTTTCCT
>NW_005842910.1:178337-183524 GCF_000455745.1 Alligator sinensis | reverse complement strand
GCAACCGAGTTTTAGTCAATCAAGTTTAAATAGGCCTCCCATAGTGGGACCGGGGAATGTACGGCCCGAGATGCCTATTAAACTTGTGTGTGTGTGTGTGTTTGGGTGGGGGGAAGTCCTTAGTAAATCCAGATTAGAACTGGTCTGATAAATGCTGAGCTGGGTGTGTGTGAACATGGGTTGATTAACATTTGAAGCACAGATTCCCCATCATGCAGTGCTCCCCTGCTTCTCTGGTCCCAGAATTCACTGCAGTTTATGCTTCAGGCTTTCTGTTCTCCATCTCTCATGTAAATGAATGGTCATCTGGTTCCATCTTGGATGTAAATGAGTCCTAGGGCAGTTGTTTCACTCTTATCACCCTTATCTGGTGAGGGTCTTAGGTGCGTCTCTCACTGCATCTTAATCAGTTTCATTTAGGTAGAGGAGGGGAGGGAGGGGGGGGGTGAGTCCTTGTGAGTCAGACAGACTGCATCCTATGCCAGGGTTGCCCAAGAACACAGAGCTGAGATGTAACACTCCTCCGTGTTGAAGAGGCAGGTAAGTCAGTGGAGTGCGTGCACGACATGGGGGCTTAATCAGCCCTTAATTGAAGTGGTGCTTTTTAAAATCCATTACTTCAATTTAGGGCCCCTGTTACATCCAGTGATTGTCTACATTCAGATATGTACCAGTATAACAGAAGCTGTTTCTTATACTGAGACATATAAGTGTATGGAAAGAGCTGTGTGGATATTCTTATTTCAGTTTAAGATAGGATTAACTCAAGAGCTGGTTGGGATTATTGTGTTTTTCATTCTGCTGCAGGAAAACTCTGAGCAAAAAAGGGAGGAAGTGTTTATTTTCTCACAATAATTTAACTTAAGGATTTTCTGTTTGTTTTATTTCTTTCTTAACAACCTGAATTTCACAAATAACACTTTGATTTCTAGAAACACAATCTTTCTACTTTTTCCCACTATTTCAAACTTTTTAAAGACAATCAACATTTTTTTAAGAAACTTTTCATTTGGTTGAAACTTTTCATTCAGTTATCCCTACTTGTTTCCAGTTTAGGCATGTTGATAAGAACAAATATAAGTTACTCTGAAATAATCCACATTTTACTTAATTTTACCATTTGAAAGAGTGGTATTTATGAAGTGGTTGGCATGGTTTAGCTAAAAAAGGTTAAACTAGATTAGAGTAAGTTTATGCTTAGTATTTTTTCAGGAAAAAAATTCCCCATCCCCCTGACCAAAAAACAAAGACCATAGACATCTTTACTTTTTATACTGTACATTTTAAAGACAGTGGTAGGATTCCCAAAGTATCTTATGAGTGGGCGGGTTTACACAAGATGCTTAACTGCACAGTAGCTTAGTTTAATATGCAGTAAGCACGCACATCTACATATACAGCTAGCACATATGTAGACATGACCCAAGAAGCGAAACTGAGCCAGCCTGAGACTAGCCCCAGGAATCTGGGCTGAGAGCCTTTACTGTCCAAGGCTCAGATACCTCTATGGCAGCCCCTGCCTCAGGCCTTTAAAAGCCTGCAGACATTGTGAGCCCTGGAGCATACCAGCAGCCTGAGGTGACTCCAGGCACTTTGTGCCCCCTGGGCAGGCCACAGGTGAGCCTCACCAGCCTGCCAGCCCCCTAGCACCACTGCCTGGCACTGCAATGCCACACGCCTGTGAGGCCTGTGTCATCCAAGGTCCAGCTGCAGGCAGCTTCTGGCTGCTGGGGCCAGCTCCATCTGCCCAAATCTCACCACCAGCAGCCTGTCCTGAGCCTGCTGGTGCTGTAGGGCATTGCCTCAGCTTCATGGCTGTCAGTCTTAACCCAGTGTCCTATTCTGAGCACTGCAGCTTCCCAGCCCTGGCAGGACAGGGACAGCCATGTGGAGGTCCAGAGAACTGGCACAGGAGCCCCAATTGCAATATCCTCACTGATGCCCAAGCCCACATTCATGCCCACCACATTCATGCCCACCACCTGGAGCCCCACCTGGTCCATGGAGGAGACTGGCAACCTCGTGGCACTGTGGGGCAAAGTGGAGGTGCAGCACCAGTTTGAGCAGGGTGGGCGCTTCAACGCCCATGTCTATGAGGGGTTGTCAGCCCTGATGTGGGAATGTGGGCACAAGGCCAAGGCCTTGTGGGCAAACAGGGCTGCCATCACTGAACAAAATTGTTGGTCAGGGGGATGCCCATAACTCTATACCCCTTATGCAGCAACTGACGGACATCTTAATGCCCTGGGACCCAGGCTGCAGCCATGTTCTGTACAGCAGCACAGGTGGCAAGCCTGAGCTCCTGCTTTGGACTGGCATCTGTGGTGACAATTCACTAGGGGAGAGCCCCTTGGGCCTGCAGCTGCCCATCTCAGTGAGCTCCTCAGCTGCACCCTCCACCAGCAGCTTGGGGAGCCTGAACCAGTGCCTAGTGTGCCAGCTCTGCATTCCCAGCCTTCACCATGAGGCACAGCCAGACATGACCACCAGCAGCCACCAATAGCACCAGATCCTCCATGGGGTGTGGGCCTCCAGCTGACTGCCCACCCACTGTACTCTGACATCTAAGGACACATCCCAGAGCCACATACCATTGCTGACAGCCATGACCATGCAGAGACACCAACCATGCAAGCCCCGGCCATGTGGTGAGGCCCACACTACACACCGAGCCCCTACCCCCACCCCTGTCCCTACTCCTCCCCTGCCCCTGGCCCTGCCCCACCTTCCTGCATGGCCCACTTACACTACCCTGGCCCCATTTCCCCCCCACAGAATGCAGAGAGGTGGTATACAGTGCAAAACTTTATTGAGTAGCCTATGCCTCTTCGGCTAAGTGGGCACATGCCCCTCACACACCAAGAAATGCATCAATGCAAGCAGAAATCTCCTCCTTAGCAGCGGGGGGCAGGGACATGTATAGCACAGCCACAGGTAGCTCTCAAGGCAGTGGTGCACGTTGTGGGGCAGCCCAGGCTTGTCTCCTGCAGTGTCATAGCTCAGGGTCCCATGCCAGGTGCTCAAGGGTGCTGGGTCATCATGGCCATCAGAAGTAGAAGTGCATAGTGGATTGGGCACCCCTCAGTCCTTGCAAACAGCTCCTCACACAGTGCCCAGGGCATGCCCAGTACACTTGGATTGACTGGGGATCCAAATGTCTGAGCACTCTAAGGTAATTAAATCAGAATTGGCTGATCAGTTCTGGTAGTAGCAAAATCATCAACCTCTATTTGTGGCACAATTATATGGTTAGTTTTAAAATGCAGCAGAACACAATATTGCAGTATAGGAAATCAATTAATCTAAGTGACACACCATTACCTTATCCCTAATACTGAGTCCCCGAAAATGCAGCAAGGCAAAGGGCACACAAAACTTTTATATTAGCAGTTTTTAAGGAGGTTGAGCAGGGTGGAATGGCATCTGGCTCGAAAATGTCCATATACAATTGGCTAAACTAATGTTCACAATGAGAGGGGAAGATAGGCTTTCTCCTACCCATCTCCTTTTTAATTCTACACTTTTTTTCCCCCTACTTCATCAACAGAAAACACATCAAGTATAAATGATGGAGAGAAACTCTACTGGGTTGACTGAGTTCATTCTCCTTGGGCTAGACAAACCACAGCTGCAAGGTGGGGTCTTTGCAGTGTTCTTTTTCATCTATGCTTTTACTCTGGTGGGCAATCTTGGAATGATTGAATTAATCAGGACCAGCTCACGCCTTGACACCCCCATGTACTTTTTCCTCAGCAACCTGTCACTGGTTGACTTCTGTTATACCTCCACCAGTGCCCCTCAGACACTGGTCAACTTCACGGCAAGTAAGAAAACAATCTACTTTGCTGGCTGTACTGCCCAATTTTTCTTTATTTGTTTTTTCATTAGCATAGAGGCCTGCCTCTTGGCTGCTATGGCATATGACCGTTTAGTAGCAATAAGCAACCCATTACTTTATACAGCCATTATGCACAACAACTTTTGTAATCAGCTCATATTTGGGTGGCTGTGTGAATGCAGTGGTACAAACTAGCAACATCTTCACCCTCTCCTTCTGCAGGTCTAATGTAATTGACCACTTCTTCTGTGATATTCCTCCTGTCCTAAAACTCTCCTGCTCTTATACAAATACCACTGACATCATGCTTTTTATCTTTACCACTGTGATGGTGATGTGCACTGCTCGCGTCATCTTCATCTCCTATGCATACATCTTCTCTGCCATCTTGCATATTCACTCTGTGGAGGGCAAGCACAAAGCCTTTTCAACCTGTGCTTCCCATCTGACTTCTGTCACTTTGTTGTATGGGACTGTGATCTTCATGTACCTGCGTCCCAACTCTAGCTATGCCCAGCAACAAGACAAATTTGTTTCTGTGTTCTATACTATTGTGATCCCCATGCTGAACCCCTTGATCTACAGTCTAAGGAACAAAGAGGTGAAGGATGCCCTGAGAAAGTATGCAGGCAGAACAAGATGTTCACAAGGAACTTAATGGCAATAAAATACTTTGACTGAATGATATCAATAAATCTGCTGAGAACATTGCTATTTTACTTGGAATGTTCATGGGACTTGATGGGAAAAGGACTAAATGTAATATGAATATATTTAAAATAATGTGTTATTTGAAACTAGAAATTTTGCAGAAGTCATTTGAAGTATATTTTTTAAAACTATCATCAAATCCAACATGAAGTTATCTTTTCATACAGTGTGTAATTAAAGTGTGGAATTCATTGCCACCACAGTTTGTGGAAGCTGACAGTTTAACCAGATTTAAAAAGGGACTTGACAAATTCTTGTCCTTCTTTCAGCAAATTCCTGTCTTCCTTTCAGCATCCACTATCTGCCAGTGTGACATGGACCTATATAATATGCCAAGGGTCATGAGCTCTGGCCCATCAGGACATTGAGCAGAGCACATCAGACAGTACCTACTGCCCCCTGAACAAGTCAAGGGAGCCTGTGGATGCCAAACAGTGAATCTGCCCAGAGATGTGAGCAAAAAAAATGTGCCAGGAATACAGCCCCACACTTGCCCAGGTTGCCCTTGACCAGAGTCTCCTTCCTGGTCTTAGAGATTGCCACCCTGGCCAGGGCCTCGAGGAGTTTGATCAGGAGGTCCCAGAGCTTCATGGGGCCATGGATGGGAAGTTCATAACCAAAAAGGTGTCGGGAAAAGT
>NW_005842910.1:176670-178317 GCF_000455745.1 Alligator sinensis | reverse complement strand
GTTTTGGAGGAGGCAGAAGAGGGGCTGCAACCTGGCACACTCAAGGTAAGCACGCACCAGGGTCCCCCTCTATTGGCAAAAGGGGCAGGTGCCAGAGGTGTCCAAAAAGCATGCCAGATACATGATCATGGCAATTATTCCATAAAGGAGCCATTAGCTGAGGTCCCCAGTGGTTTTTGGATCAGGATGGATTACAGACTTGTCCACCGAAGACCCTTTCTGGGAGTGGTGCTGCTATCAGGAACAGAAGCACATGTGTGTGTGGGTGGAGGTAGCCCTCCCCCTTCAGGGGAGGCATAAGCAAAAGCAGCAGAAGCAGCAGCATTCCAGGGACCAGCCCAGCTGGAGTAAGCATTGGTTGACTCCGTAGCAAGCTGGCAGGAGTACTTTCTGGGGAACAAAGCATCAGCAGCTCTGCAGGTGAGAGAGCTCACTCAGCATGACTCCCTGGCTTAGCTCCAGCAGCATCCAGGGGGGAAGTGGTGGTGCCCCATGGTGGTAAAAGTCCTATTTGTTACCTTACAGAATTATGGGTGTAGGCCCACAAAGTAAACTGTTAGTCTGCCTTAAACAGGGAAGCTACTGAAAAGACAACAACTGAGTACTTGGAACAAATGGTAAGAAAACAGGGACAGGGATGATAGTCAAAGGCTAATAACCAGGGCAGAGGATGCCACCAAGTATATGGACTAGCAGGCAACTACTTGTGCCAGATTTCCTGGATCCTAGATGGCAAGAAACACGTTGTTGGCATACGCTGACAGAACCAGCTTCATGGCTGGCTCTCAGAGCATGAAACCTGCTTGTGCAGGAGGCAAAGAAAGGGCTCAAGAGTGACAGTGTAGAGCTGGCCTGACAGCAGGCAGTCTTGATGCTCAAGCAGCTTGAACAGGATGGGCTCTGTCAGTGTTCAGTTCAGCTTGACTGTACACTTCATGGAGGCATACAGAACCTGGAGAAACCACACAAAGTCAAATGCCCTCAGCATGCCTGTGAGGTTACTGTGATCACCCTGTCAAATGCTTTTTTTCTGGGTAGAGGAATAGGACAGCAAATGACAGACTGCCCCAGCACACAAGCTCCAGGAGTTCCCAGATCAGGCACAGGTTGGAAGATGGTTCTCTCCAGCCCTATGTATGTTTGGTCAGGGTGGATCGTGTCCACCAGCATTGACTTCAGGCATAGCAAGATGGCCTTCCCTGTAACCTCAATGGTGATAAGGACCTCTGATTACAGACTTAGGAAAATCAGGATCAACACCCCAGAGGATGTCTCCATGGGGTAGTTGAAGTAGACCCTGTCTCCCCACTCCAACCACCAGTTGGTTTCAGCTGCTGGAGTCACGTGGGTCTCCTGAAGAAATATCACAGAGTACCCCACTCTTCCAAAGGAAGAGGAGTACCTGGTAAATGCAGAGACACATCCTGCAGCCATACACATTGAAGGTTACACAGTTAAGGACCTTATTGGTAGGGGGTGTTGTTAGGCTTGGGGGGGAGGGGGCTTTAAAATGAGGCAACACTAGCCACAGGGCCCATTAGCAATCCCACTACCCTCCCAAAGGTATAGAGGGCATTATGGAAGCTTTGAACCTGATGTTAGTTTCTGGCATTGCTCCACTTGTAACCTTTTGCCTTTTCCTACCAG
>NW_005842910.1:171932-176658 GCF_000455745.1 Alligator sinensis | reverse complement strand
ACCAAGTTGAGGACTTGGTGGAAATCCCCCCAGTGGTACAGGGAAAACTGCACCTTCTTCCCAGAGTGGCACATTTTGAAAGAGTAAAAAGCAATGCCGTAAGAAGAGCCAGAGAATGCCACTTTGAGAGCCATTACCATATTAGGATGGAAGCTCCGGGAGTAAAAAAAAGAGAGGAGATGGGAGTCTCAAAAGAAAAAAAAAGAGAGTGGCTGATGGAGAAAAAGAGGGAAAAAGAGGATCCCCAGAGAATAAGAGACTTACCTCAAGACTTCTCATGATGCCTGAGAGAGAGGAGCTCAGACCAGGAGGGGCGGATCCCCGAGGAGACACTCCATGGGACACGGCTGGTAGTTGCCATGAAAAGTAAATGCAACAAAACAAAAAAAGAAGAGAGTGAATTGACCCTCTCTCACAAGCTTGGAGATGGCATCTGAGTGTCACGAGGATTCAAGGCTTCAGGCACACGCAAGATAAAAAGTACACACTTATAGCAACAAAAAGAAAGAGAAAGTATACGGTGGGGTTTGAAAATAAAATTCCACCCCCAGGGCAGTTAACAGATGAACAAGAGATAAAGAGGCTTCATTTTCTAATACCAAGTTCAGCCTGACCAAACTGATAGTAGTTATGTAAAAACATTATATAGATAGAATTATGAAGTTGATATAACTGATAAGGTTAAAAAAATGTATATAAATGGACCACTTCTGTCTAGGGGTAAAGAAAGTTTGTATAGTGTGATAAAGGATAAAAATAAAGACAAGTGTCAATCTGAATCTGACTGTGAATATATATATTCACATATTGGCAAGTGCGTGTGCATAGTTGAGAAAGCAAGCAAGGTTTTCCTCTATAATACCAGGACTCCTAACACACACACACACACACACACACACAGAAATAAAAACAAACCACAACAACAGCAAACAAACAAACAAACAAAAAACTGAAATATATATAATAACCCTCTCAACTAGTGACATCATAAATGAGAACATATTATAATAACATCAAAGACATGGCAGGAGGGAAAGTCGGGGTACCTATCATTCTTTGGGAGATTATAGGAGGATACAAAGAGGTATCCTAAGCTGCACCATCATGCACAGGCTCTCCAGCAACTGGAGAAACTTCTCTCCAAGTACTGTGGGGCCAACATTTTCTGCACGCTCTATGGAGCTTACAGACTCCTAGTCATCCTCCTTCTGGTCATGTGGTTCAGTGGGCTCCTCCTGGGTTTGAGGAGGGTTAGGCATTTCCTCCTCCTCTACCACAGTGGAAGCAGAACCCTGGTGGAGTGCTGTCTGAACTACCAGGTCTGCTACATCCCCCAACACTGGGATAGAGAGAGATGCAGCCCCTCGGGGTGGGGGAGGGGTGGCATGGGGGGGTAGCAGGATGAATGTCAGGGGTTTCTGTGCAGGGTCTCTCTTGGGGTTAGAGAGGTATTCATTGGGGGAGCCTCCTTCTTTCACCCTCAGTACTGCATCCACAGGACACATTGGGGTCTGTGACAGGGAAGTATTCATTTGGGGTTGTAGGAAATGGCTTTGTTGCCCTGAGGGGTCAGGTCAACACTCAGGATCTCAATATTGTGCTGTTAGACAGGAGGTGTGACACAATTGTGCATATACAAACACACAAATCAATTAGGCACATACACACGCACACTACCAGCTCAGGCACATATACATCCAAACCAGCCTAGGCACATGCATACCTATCACTAATACAAGCGCATCCACTATACACCCCAAAAGTTAGACACAGATCACTAATTCATATATCATGCACACAATTCCATATATAGACACACACACACTCACCAGTTCACACACATATAACCCACCTACACATACACACAGGTAAATTCCTAACTTGGATGGTACAGTGTGTGTGTGTGTGTGTGCTTGAGGTACCTGGGGTAAGATTAAGGTAAGAAAGTAGGAGTCTGGGGAGTGAAAGTTGCTGGGAGTGAAAGTCTGTGGGACTGGGATTAGAACTGGTAGACTAGAGGGGCCTGGGCTGAATAACTGAGACTCGGGGGTAACTTTAGGTTAATTGATCTTAATTGATTAGAAGCCAACACCCAAAGCCTACAGAACAGGGGAGCAATGCCAGTATAGAGGCTGGGACTGGAGCCAGAGCTATGGGGGAGCTTAAAAGGTAGGTAGGGAGAGGGAAAATGGGAGTAAGAGAAAGTGTGGGTGTTAAAGAGGGGCTCTGGGTGTGGGGAGCCAGAGAATGGCTCCGGGGCAGATAGAGAAGTTGCAGGGAGTGGCAGTGGCTGTTGGAAGCTGGAGAAATGCTCCAGCTGCTGGAAAAAAACTGCAGGACAGCCAAGAGGAGCTGGAAAGCTGCGGGGAGAAGGGGGAATGACTACAGATGGTGCAGGAGAAACCTGAAAACAGAGAGATGGACAGCAGAAAATCACAGGAAAAGTGGCAGGAGAGACTGAAAGACAGCAGTGAGCCAGAAGCAGGTGAGGGAGTAATGAGACAGAAGTTAGAGGGGCAAGGAGCAGAGATTGGAGCAGGGCCAAACCAAAGTAAAGCAAAAACAAACTTAGGGGTAACAATAACAGTTCTATTACACAGACAACACACTACACAGCCCCATGAAGTTATTGGTTCACACACAAACACACACAAGCACTCACAATCGCAGCAGGAGAAAGAGATTCAGTGTAAGAGCTGGAGTCTAAGTAGGGAAGAGAAGCAGAGTCCAAGTCCTTGGTGGAAGATGGGGTGGGAGGGGACAGCTACCTATCCAGTCTGGAAAAGGGTCCTTGTCCAATAGATGTTGTCCAGAGGGGGGTTGCCAGCAGGGCCTCTGGTTGGATAGGTGGTGTGGCATGGTGCTGGTCCAGATGGAGAGGGCATCCCGCCAAGACTGTCTTAACTGCCCCTTTTTATAGGGGCCGACCTTGTGTGACCCTAGTGACAGGAGGCATGCCTAGGCAAGGGTCAGCCCCTGGCATACTGAGCATGTGTGCTCCATGCAGGGATGTTCAGTTTCAGGTGTGTGTAATGGTGGGGTACAATGGTCGAGTTGCTGGTTCTGCAGGGTCTTTTGTCTTTCAAATGCCGCGTTCTTGTCTCTGTTCCTGGGTGAGGTCCGTGGTTCCTGGGTGAATCAATGCAAGGTGATGGCCCAGTCGTTACAGGCCATTAAGTAGAGGCCTGTTAACATTGTATTTCAATCATTCCCAATCATTCTTAGTCATCCGGGAACCAATTTACATGGGAGGGGTACGTGACTCATACAGTTGCAACATAGGATGCCCAGGCAGGGGACACAAGATGGAGGCTTGACATATAAAATGGAAACTTGACATGACTTTGGTTCACTTACAAACACAGGTCTAAACCATATGATATCCATATGAAACAATAAAAATCCATACGAAAATGATAATACAATATACAACAGTAAGAATCAGTACAAACCTATTAATAATACAATATAAAACAGTGGATATCCAAAACCAAAAAAATTGGTACCAAAATAAAAATGTTTAAAGCTTATCCTAAGTCTGAGCTCACAATATCCAATGCGGATGGAAGCCACGAAAGGACTGAAGTCGTTTGTTGAATGGTTCCTAGAGTATGGCCTTCTCCGTGAATGCACATCAGCTTTTAACACACCCATCTTGTCCATGAAGAAGCCTAAGAGTGACAAATATTGTTTTGTTCAAGACCTGAGAGCTGTAAATAAAGTGTTCGTGAGTATACACCCGTTTGTCCCCAACCCATACACCCTGCTGTCTGCCTTGAACCCAGCTCATAACTGGTTCACGGTTATTGATTTAAAAGATGCTTTCTTCTATATACCGGGAGAGAAGCAATCTCAGGAAATATTTGCATTTAAATGGAAAGACCCAGATACTAGCATCAAGACTCAGTTTTGCTGGACTGTCTTACCCCAAGGGTTTAAAAACAGCCCAACCCTATTCGGCACTGCATTAAGCAAGGATTTACGTAGGTTAAAACTGCCACTGTTCTGTGCCCTTCTGCAATATGTGGATGACTTGCTTTTAACAGCCACCACTGAAGCAAGGTGCCTGGAGGGAACAATTTGCCTCCTTAATTTTCTGGGACAAGAAGGATATCGAGTGTCCAAAAGTAAGATGCAACCAATGTCCCAGAAGGTAACATATTTGGGATTTAAACTACAGCCTGGTCAGAGAGCCCTGTTGCCTGAAAGAAAAGAAGCTATATGCCGGCTAACACCCCCAAAAACAAAGAAGCAACTACGGGGCTTCTTAGGTACAGTAGGTTTTTGCAGGATTTAAATTCCAAATTTTGGGGTTATTACAAAACCTCTGTATGGAGCTACACAAGGTGATAAAAAAGTCCTCAAATGGACTGAAGAGTGTAAACAAGCATTCTGCCAGTTAAAGCAGGCTCTTATTAAAGCACCCGCCTTAAGACTACCAGACATGAATAAGCCTTTTTCCCTTTTTGTACATGACCAAAGGGGGTGGCCGTTGCGGTATTAACACAAAAATTAGGTAGCTGGCAACGACCAGTGGCATATTTTTCTAAACAATTAGACCTTATGTCATCCGGATGGCCTGCTTGTCTCTGGGCCGTTGCTGCCACCTGTCTGCTAATACAAGAAGCTAAAAAGTTAACCCTAGGCCATGAAATGACTGTATATGTGCCTCACAAAGTGCTTACAGTCCTGGAGCAGAAAGGAGGGAACTGGTTAACCCCAGGAC